>NC_141991.1:27420193-27655193 GCF_049901715.1 Pseudonaja textilis
TATATACATAGTTAGGAATACATGAAATGGGTACATATAAGAAAAATAAAAGAAACAATAGGACAGGGACGGTAGGCACATTGGCACGCTTATGCACGCCCCCTACAGACCTCTTAGGAAAGGGGTGAGGTCAACAGTAGACAATCTAAGGTTAAAGTTTTTGGGGTTTGGGGAAGAAACCACAGAGTCAAGAAGAGTATTCCAGACATTGACCACTCTGTTGCTGAAGTCGTATTTCCTGCAATCAAGTTTGATGCGGTTAACCTTGAGTTTGTATCTATTGTGTGCTCTTGTATTGTTATGGTTGAAGCTAAAGTATTCATTGACTGGTAGGACATTGCAATGTATGATTTTATAGACTATACTTAGATCGGACTGAAGGCGGTGTAGTTTTAGGTTTTCTAGGTCTAGAATTTGAGTCTGGTGGTATAAGGTATTCTGCAACAAGTAGAGGAGTAGAGAAGTCTTCTTGTGAAATATTTCTGGCCTTTCTCAACTGGGCTAATATCAGATATGTAATGTGGGTCCAGACTGATGAGCTGTATTCGAGTATTGGTCTAGCAAATGTTTTATATGCTCTAGTTAGTAGTGTGATATTACCAGAGGAAAAAGCTATGTAGGATTAGGTTAAAAACTCTTAATGCCTTTTTCGCTATGTAGTTACAGTGGGCTCTAGAACTTAGATCATTAGAGCTGAGTACTCCAAGGTCCTTTACAGAGCTTGGATCATCAACGAGATCTTGACTATTCAGCTTGTATTTTATTTTCTGATATATATATATTTTGCCAGTATGTAAGACAGAGCATTTATTTGTTGAGATCTGAAGTTGCCATTTGTTTGACATTCTGATACATAGTCAAGATCTTTTTGAAGGGTAGCAGTATTGTCTGTTGTATTCAACAGCTTTACATCATCAACGAAGAGAACGCAGTTGCTCTTGATATGATCACAGAGGTCATTTATGTAGATATGAAGAGAGTTGGTCCTAGAACACTGCCTTGGGGGACACCACTATTGACAGGTACAGAATTTGATAGGACGCTCCCAATTTTGACCATTTGTTGTCTTTTTGACAGGAATGCTTCTATCTAGTAATGCAGGTGCCCAGATATACCATAAGATTTTAGTTTTAGGAGTAGTTTGTTGTGTACCACTGAATCAAAGGCTTTACAGAAGTCTATGTAGATTGCGTCTATTGATTTTCCCTGATCGAGTTGTGTAGTCCATATGTTTTTGCAGTGTAAGAGTTGCAGATTACAGGATAGTTTTTTTCTGAAACCAAATTGTTTATTAGAGAGTAGGTTGTTTGTCTCTAAGTGGAGGATAATGGATTGGTTAATAATTGATTCCATGACTTTACAGGTGACGCAGCATAAGGAGATTGGTCTGTAATTTTCAACTAGGCTGGGGTCTCCCTTTTTGAAGATGGGGATGACCATGGCTTGTGACCATAGGTTAGGCAAGGAACTGGTCCTGAAAATTTTTTCAAAGATTATGCTTAGAGGTTCTGCTATGGCAGTGGATAGCTTTTTTAAGAAATAGGCACATATTCTGTCCAGTCCAATAGGTAGAGATGGTTTTAGACTGTGTAGTGCTTTTTCAACATTGTCTACTGTGAAATCGATATGTATTACATCATTGTAGTTGTTTGTAGTTCGACTAGGAAATACTGGGCATGATCCATTGCTGTTTACAAATACTGAGCCAAAGAATGTGTTAAAGAGGTTGGCTTTAATGATGTCATCATTGCAGTCTTTACCATTAGGTCCTATCAGGGGTAGGATGGACCTTGAGTCTTTTAGTTTGTTGTTTTACAAAATTGTAAAAAGTGTGGATGGAATTGGTGCCTAGAAAGTTTTCCTCTTGTTTAATGTGATAATTGGTGCATTCAGTCTTTATGTGGTGGCATAAATTTTTGTATCAGCTTTTGGAATTGGCAATGTGACCAGATTTGTTTTTCCGCCAGAGTGATCTCTTTTTGGATTGAAGTTTCCTTACTGTTATGAGTAATCTTTTTTTGTTTGTTTGTTTGGGGTGTTTTTGTTGGTACATATAGTTTGATGACTCTTTTGACTTCAAGTAAAAATATGTTGTAATTGTCTTCAACAGTATTGCATCCATAGAGATTTCCAATCAAAGGATGAGATATCATTGTCTATAAGAACATAGTTGCCTTTTTTGAAGTTATAATTGGGGATTATATCATTGTGATGATTTTTGTGTGGGTGTATGTTGAGACAAAAGTCAATCATGTTGTGGTCACTGTTGGAAAAGGGTTCTTTAGTTTGTATTCCATAAATTAAATTCAAACTATTGCAGAAGATGAGATCGAGGCAGTTGTTAAGTCTAGTATTGTTGGTTAGTAGTTGTTCCAGTCCCAGATTTGTAACAGCATTGTAGAAGGTTGCGTGTATGGGTTCAGTTTTACATTCGTTTAGGGTCCAGTTAATATGAAGTAGATTGAAGTCACCAAGAAGGATAAAAGTGTGTGGGCAGGATGTTGCCCAGGTTAGTAGTGAATTTAGCTTGTTTACCTGTTCGATGTCATAATCAGGTCCTCTGTAACATGGTAAGAATCAAAACATGATATTTAAGGATAGTTCACAGATGATGACCTCAGGAAGAGCAAGCTCCTGGGTAACTTGGATGTTTTTTAGATGTAAGGACTTTTTATAGAAGATAGCAACACCACCTCCTCTACGAATTTCACGATCTGATCGATAAACATGATAGTCTCTTACTGTGGTAATGGAGTCAGGGAGAGATGCATTGAGCCATATTTCACAGACAAATATGATGTTGAATTTAGCCATATTTAGTAAGAGGAGAAATTCAGGTATTTTATTCACAAGACTTCTTGCATTGAGTAGCTTGCATTTAATCTAATTTAATCTATTTAATTTAATCTAGAATCTGCCAGGTTTTATCCCATAGGCTGAGAGTACTAAATATTTAGTCTGGCAAGATTCTGTCAATTGGATGAAAGCAAATAAAGAACTGACTTTTGACTGGATTCCTGGACTAAGCCTGACACCAACTCAGAGAGCACCAAGAATTCCACATGAAGGACTTCTATTCATAGTGAGACCCATAATATTTCTATATTTTTATTTTCCTTTAGATGACTGTATTTTAACCTATTTCCTGACAAAATAAGACATTGACCTTTCTCTGATAGATTTCACCCTACTTTCCCTATGAACATAGAAGGCCAATGCAACTGCTTGTTTCTATGATTTTTGTGACATTTTATCATTACAAATAATCCCCTTCTTCATCTAACCTTTCTCTGTAATAATCCATATATTAGGATAAATTGAATAGTTTACTTCTTCTATCCCTAAAAGTATCTTTATTTAATCCCTGGCAATCAGCCACTCCCGGGTGAGAGGGGGAGCTGGCCGGGTTGGAAGGGGAGCTAGTGTTCATTGGCAGCAGAGGAGTGCCAGCCGACTGAGTCTGAACGCCTGCTGTGAATTGGCTGTGGTGAAGGAGGCGGGAGCACGGTGAAAGCTGTAGAGATGAAGAAGGGGATTCAGGCTTCAGATTCCCAAAATAGTATATTTCCATCTCTCCAATTCTCTTGAATGGCTTTTTAACCCACTCTTCTGTGAAATACTTTTAAGGAGTAGAGAAGAATTTACAAAAAATGCTGGGATCTTATTATCAAAGATCTTTATGTAAATGTTGAGATAGTTAAACTGTTCCGTGAAATAACTATGTTAATTGATTTTTTACTTGAAAAACTTTTTGTTTTATAGCTATTATTACTGGGGAAAAGCTAAAAAAACAAAACCCCAAAACCCAAGGGGTTTCTGAAAAGCATGAAAACTAGGAGGCAATTATAGAGGCATAAAGTTCCTACTATGTTACAGAGCCCCTGATTATGACATCGAACATGCAAACAAGCTAAATACACTACTAACATGGGCAGCATCCTGCCCACACACTTTTATCTTTCTTGGTGACTTCAATCTACCTCATATTAACTGGACCCTTAACGAATGTACAACTGAACCTACACATGCAACCTTCTACAATGCTGTAACAAATAACAAACAAAGACTAGAACAACTAGTAACCAACAATGCTAGACTTAATAACTGCCTCGGTCTCATCTTCTGCAATAGTTTGAATTCAATTTATGGAATACAAATTAAAGAACCCTTTTCCAACAGTGACCACAACATGATTGACTTTTGTCTCAACATACATCCACACAAAAATAATCATAATGATGGAATCCCCAATTATAACTTCAAAAAAGGCAACTATGATCTTATAAACAACAATTTCTCATCCCTTGATTGGCAATTTCTATTCACTGGATGCAATACTGTAGAAGAACATTAAAACATATTTTTACTTGAAGTCAAAAGAGTCATCAAACTATATGTACCAATAACAACTCCCAAAACCAGAAAAAACTAATTACCCATAACAATAAGGAAGCTTCAATCCAAAAAGAAATCACTTTGGTAGAAAAACAAATCTGGCCATGTTGCCAACTTCAAAAGTTGATACAAAAATTTATGCCACCAGATAAAGACTGAATGCACCAATTATCACATTAAACAAGAGGAAAACCTACGCACCAATTCCAATCACGCTTTTTACAATTTTGTAAACAACAAACTAAAAGACTCAAGGTCCATCCTACCCCTGAAAGGACCTAATGGTAAAGACTGAAATGACGACACCATTAAAGCCAACCTCTTTAACACATTCTTTGGCTCAGTATTTGTAAACAGCAATGGATCATGCCCAGTATTTCCTAGTCGAACCACACACAACTACAATGATCCAATACATATCGATTTCACAGAAGACAACATTGAAAAAGCACTATACAATCTAAAACCATCTCTATCTCTTGGACTGGACGGAATATGTGCCTACTTCTTAAAAATGTTATCCACTGCCATAGCTGAACCTCTAAGTATAATCTTTGAAAAATCTTTCAGGACCAGCTCCTTGTCAAACCTATGGTCTCAAGCCACGGTCATCCCCATCTTCAAAAAGAGAGACCCCAGCCTAGCTGAAAATTACAGACCAATCTCTTTATGCTGCATCACCTGTAAAGTCATGGAATCAATTATTAACCGATCCATTATCCTCCACTTAGAGACAAACAACCTACTCTCCAATAAACAATTTGGTTTCAGAAAAAAACTATCCTGTAATCTGCAACTCTTACACTGCAGAAACATATGGACTACACAACTCGATCAGGGCAAAGCAATAAATGCAATCTACATAGACTTCTGTAAAGCCTTTGATTCAGTGGTACACGACAAACTACTCCTAAAACTAAAATCTTATGGTATCTCTGGACACCTGCATTACTGGATAGAAGCATTCCTGTCAAAAAGACAACAAATGGTCCAAATTGAGGGCATCCTATCAAATTCTGTACCTGTCAACAGTGGTGTCCCCCAAGGCAGTGTTCTAGGACCAACTCTCTTCATACTCTACATAAATGACCTCTGTGATCATATCAAGAGCAACTGTGTTGTCTTCGCTGATGATGTAAAGCTATTCAACACCACAGACAATGCTGCTACCCTTCAAAAGGTCCTTGACTATGTATCAGAATGGTCAAACAAATGGCAACTTCAAATCTCAACAAATAAATGCTCTGTCCTACATATTGGCAAAAAAAAATCAGAAAATAAAATACAAGCTGAATAGTCAAGACCTTGTTGATGATCCAAGCTCTGTAAAGGACCTTGGAATACTCATCTCTAATGATCTAAGTGCTAGAGCCCACTGTAACTACATAGCGAAAAAGGCATTAAGAGTTGTTAACCTAATCTTACGTAGCTTTTTCTCTGGTAATATCACACTACTAACTAGAGCATACAAAACATTTGCTAGACCAATACTCGAATACAGCTCATCAGTCTGGAACCCACATTACGTATCTGATATTAACACAATTGAGAAAGTCCAGAAATATTTCACAAGAAAAGTTCTCCACTCTTCTACTCGTTGCAGAATACCTTATACCACCAGACTCAAAATTCTAGACCTAGAAAACCTAGAACTACACTGCCTTCGGTCCGATCTAATTATAATATATAAAATCATACATTGCAATGTCCTACCTGTCAATGAATACTTCAGCTTCAACCATAACAACACTAGAGCAAGCAATAGATACAAACTCAAGATTAATCGCACCAAACTTGATTGCAGGAAATACGACTTCAACAACAGAGTGGTCAATGTCTGGAATACTCTACCTGACTGTGGTTTTTTCCCCAAACCCCAAAAACTTTAACCTGAGACTGTCTACTTTGACCTCACCCCTTTCCTAAGAGGTCTGTAGGGGGCGTACATAAGCGCACCAACATGCCTACCGTTCCTGTCCTATAGTTTCTTTTATATTTTTTTATTTTTCTTATATGTATCCATGTATTCATAACTATGTTTTTACTTATACCTATTATCTTGTAAGCAATTGACAAATAAAAATAAATAAATAAATAAAATGAATGAATCCATATTTATATTATTGAAAACTGCTACATGAAAAATTAGACTTTTTTTTACAGAATATGAAATGCTAGTAATGGCTCATATCGTCATTACTAAATGAAATCTCAATATTCATATATTTAGCCCCAATGCTAATATTTAGAAGTGTAACAACTGCCCCTCATATTCATGGATATTTTTAACATTTATTTCTATTATTTTGGTCTGTTACAAGCAATGTCTTTCCCACTAAGCAAAGGTTGTGCAGTATTCAAATACAATATTTCAAAAATACATAGTTGGTTAATTGCAGGAATATTTCACAACCAGGCTAACATCATAAGTACATGAGCCTCCAATTGTGCTCCAGGGAAAGAAATTAAAAATGGTCATTTGTGGGCTGTTGTTTTTTAAAAAGTCAAACAAACAGAGATGTGACTAAACTGATCCTATACATTTATTGCACTGATTTTAACAGGGTTTGCAGTTAATCCTTAATATTACTATCACTGCATCTGGTAACTATAAGAATTCCATAAAAATTCTCCCCCAGAGAACAACTTAAGAATTTTGATTGATAGCTTTTTGTCTAAAGCTAATACTGTAAGTTTAGAAAGAGAAACTTATTTCTTGCATAGGAAGCAGACAGGAAGGTGATTAATACTCTAATAACTAATGAACTAAATAATAATTCGTGCCTAGCTGAACACTTAAGTACCACTGAGGATAATAAAATGATTTTACTCCTTCAGAAAAAAAGAAAAGGAAACACACCGCCCAAAAGTAATGTATCACATGTCAATCCGTGTTCTCTATTTCTGCATAATTGAGAGGAATTGTTTGTGGAAATGAGGAAGGTTGAAGGGCTAATAGGTTGTGAATTGTACGTTGAGTACTTAGCATTAAATAAATTGACAGGTACTCTGAATGATGAAGAGCAGTGTTTCTTTCTGCACTTAAACTTTCTTTCTCTTGGATATATGCATAGAAAATGTATCCTCTTATTTTCTTGGTTCCTTTTCAGTTGCTTGGCTTGAATTCTCCAACCATTGACTTAACATCCCTGGATAATATTGAGTTCTTTTTGTTGGTAATAGATGTTGGAAAGGATGATAGATGTCTGGGAATATAAATCTCACATCCTCCTAAGCAGAATTTTTTTTTGCTGATTGTTTGCCAGTCAAATACAGCATTTTACACAACCTGTTGCTATAGAAAGCTGAACCTCAGGATTGCATTGTTTCTCAATTCAGTGTTTGCTGTGCTGGTTTTTTTCAGTGAAAAGCACACCTGTTACTCTAAAATAGGTTTTTATGCTTGGTATAACTCTTGAGAGTTCCTCAAGCTTGCAAACCCCTACCTATTGCCTTTTTGTGGCCTCGTTTTGCTTCCTTATTCACCATCTGAATTTGCTATTAGAGGGAGCAACGTAAGTTAATTCATATCTCGCAGAACAGGTAAGGTTTAAATTAAAGGAATATGCCTCTGCATATTTTATCTTTTGCAATTCAAGCAGTGCTTGGATTAGGCCTGCATTCATGGATATTCCAAGAACCAATGCTACTCACGCTATAAATAATTAGCTCCAAACAATACCAGTTGCATATGGGGAAAAGCCAGAGGGAAATGGCTTTCAAACAGTGAGTAATGAATAAACAAGAGTTACTCAGAAAAATAGAATGGTGACGTATGAAAGTATAGTTGTGAATGTAAGAGCCTAACTTATTTCTTAGTAGTGAGTAAGTTGTGCCAAACAGAATTCTAACATTCTCAAATGCTTCTTCCGGGAATGCCATGACATGCTCATTGCCAACAAGTTGTGTCCATTGATTTTCATTCATTGGTCAGTGACTCAGTTTGTGTTAAGGTATGGTGTATGTCCATCTATAATAGCTACAATAATAGTAGCTACCTTCAATTCAGTTTATTGCAGTCATAGACTAGGTACAGATGATAAACAAAAGACTTGCATGTATACTAGCTATCCTATTCACTAAAATAGTTTTTCTCAGGCTCGTGGTGGTTACAGTTTTGACCATTGATCAAACTGGTTGGGAATGTTGAGAGATGAGATCTTCAGGAGTGTCAGGCCGGGAAAGACTGTTAGGTGATGTGGACTTTTCTTTACTCAGTGGTGTTTTATTCTCTGAAGAAAATTGAAATGACAGCTAACAATATAATTGCCTTCATGTAGAAGCTAGCAATAATAACTCAGATATGGAAATTTTGCTCCTGAGTAGTTTGAATCTTGCATTTAGAATCATGCTATGTTCTTCTAGGCCTGCATATAATTCAGGGGTGTCAAACTCAATTTCATTGAGGGCTACATCAGGGTTGTGTTTGATCTTGGGGGCCAAGGTGGACATGGCCGTGGTGGGTGTGGCCAGCTTGACGTCACTCATGTCGGGGTGCCTGTAGTGGCTTAAATGCTCTGCCAGTGAAAACAGACTCCTGAGCTATGGTTTCAGCCGTGACAGCCTCTTGCAGCCCTCTGACAGTGAAAATGGAGCTTGGATGTGCCACACATGCCCCCCCGTGCCCCCCCATGACCATGATGGCCTCCTGCAGCCCTCAATTTTCACTAGAAAATGGAGCTCCATTTTCACTGGCAGAGGGCTGTAGGAGGCCATCGCGAGCTGGTTCCTTCGCTATTTCCAGAGCAGCCCTACGGGCCAGATCTAAACATCCTGTGGGCCGGACTTCCCAAACTTTGTGCAAGTAGGCATAAAAGCTGGAGGTCACCAAAATGATCATCATTACAAAAGCTTCAAAGAGAAATGAAGCATTAAATGAAGCACACACTCTGTTACTGCCTCCCCCCATTCCAGCTGATACTTGGTAAATTGTGCATAATTCTACTGAAATCTAAGAAAACATGCAAAATATTGCTCTTGGAGAAATGAAGTTTTAAATTGGATGGCAGGAGGGGGTGTTTGTTCCATTTGGCATGTCAAAATCCTGCCTCTGAATCTCTCACACAAATGTGTGAGTCCTGGCAACATTGCAAACCTCAGCAGGGAAGCCTGAATTGATGCACACGTTCCAGGGTACTTTTGCTTAGACATAAATGGTATCTGTTCAATAAGCAACATGCTATTTTCAGAAGGAGAGAAAAATGCTTCTAGGTGTGTTTTGATTTTAATTAATTTTGGAGCTCTGAAAAAAATTAAAACAGAACGAAATATTTATCAGTGTGGCCATAGTGAGTATTTAAGCAAAGGCATTCTGACGCTTTGTGACTGAAGGTAAGCATACCGCAAATGCTTTTTAAAAAAATCTTTTCAAGTTTGAATATAAAGCAGGAAAATTCCAATACAGGTAGACCTCAACTTATGGCCACAGTTGAGACTACAATTCCCATTACTAGGAAAGTGGTTGATAAGTGAGTCACGCCCAGTTTTGCAACCTTATTGTCACCGTTGAGTGAATCACTGCAGTTGTTAAGTGAATCATGCAATCATTAACTGAATGTCAAGATTGAATTCGCTTATGCATCCTGTGAATATTACCCCTTCTCAACTTGCCAAAGAACTGGGGGAGTCAGAAGGGGAAGGCTCCAGACTTCAAGCACCCATCAAGGACACTTCTGCAGACATAAGACATAAACAGTGTGACCTGTCTAGTGAAAGGAAGGAAGAAATATATTCTTTAGCTATGCAGGATTGCACGGGAAAAATTAGAGCTGGTTTTGCATTCTTCAGTGCCAAAATGATGTACTCAATAAAGTTTTGCTTTTGGGATTACCAAGTTCCTGAAAGTGTCTACATTTGTTGGGTTCGTTAATCGGATCGTTGACACAGAATCTGGCTTTCCTCATTGACTTAGCTTGTCAGCAGATGGTGATCACATGATCCAGGGAGACAGCAACCATCATAAAATGGTTGTCAAATGCCTGGATTTTGATCACAATACTGTCAGGATGCTGTGATGATCATTCAGTGCAAAGACCAGTTGTAAATATTTTTTTTTCAATATTGTTGTTACATTAAATTGTGAAATGAATGAGTCAGAGGCTATTCCAACGAGCCACGGTGGTGCAGTGGTTAAAGTGCAGTACAGCAGGCTACTTCTGCTGCCTGCCGGCTGCCTGCAATTTGGCAGTTCAAATCTCACAAGGTTCAAGGTTGACTCGGCCTTCCATTCTTCTGAGGTGGGTAAAATGTGGACCCAGATTGTTGGGGCCAATTTGCTGACTCTGTAAACTGCTTAGAGAGGGCTATAAAGCACCGTAAAGTGGTATATAAGTCTAAGTGCTATTGCTATTTCTAGTGCCTGGGAATTAAATAGGGTAATGCCGATAGTAGAGAATTCCAACAAAAACAACGGTACCCATATGTGAAAAAGCCAATGTTACCACCTTCATTATATTTTAAGTAGCAAAGTGTAACAGAGTGGGCCTTGCTATATAGTTCAACTATAGATTATGGATTGAACCAAATATTAGACTTCCACCAAAAGTTTGATAAAGGATAAGGCAGATTTAGAAATCTCAGAATGCTCAGAACTTGGTAGATCCAGAAGCATGGTATGAACGTAAGAAACTGAGACAATCCAAAATGTTTCAGAAGGGAGATTAGTGAGCATTTAAAGTAAATAAAATTATTTTAAGTAGTTTCCTTATTATGGTAGTTAACCACAATTGAAGCTTGTTTGGTGAGTGGGTTTTTGTTTTTTTGTTTTTCCTTCTTTTTTAAAAAAAGACAAGATGAGTGGGTATCATGATGAAGATACATGAAATTATGTATAATGTGGGTAGAAAGAAATTTTCTTCCTTCTGGGCTAGGAGAAATCTAACAGAATAGTGGAAGATTTAAGACTATTAAACGAAACGCTTTGCCCAATATATAAACAATAGAGCTTGCTTTTTAAATGATTTAGCAATGCATACAAGTCCTTTATTATCATATTTGGCCACAAAGCTATAAATCAGTCTTTAGTCTTTAATCTCAGTTGCACCCCATAATCTCCATCAAGGTTCAAGAGGTCCAAGCTAGAGAAATCACAAAGCCAGATGCAAAATATGCAGCTTCAAAGGAAAGGCAGTTAGGATTTTTTTTTTCCCAGCTAAGCAGCTTTGATTTGCTACAGTCAATTCTGAAAAGCTTCAGCTGTTGAAAAGCTTTTCACTGCCAGTGACCACATCTTTAGATGGCTCATTTCTGGCTTTTCTCCATTGCTACCGATGTTGCTGAGAGCAGGGGAACATCTGATCTTGATCTGAGACTTCTTCTCCACAAGAATTAAGAATAGAGGAGTCTGCAATCAGTCTTTTCCTGCTGGCACTGGAACTTGTAATTTCTGAGTTGCCAGTTCTTTGGCTTGGCTGGGCTCTCATCTGTAGAAGATGAAGTGGTGCAGCTGGTACCTTGACCGTTTCTGAGGAAAACATCTCATTTATGCTTTCCACGGTCATGAGTTGATCCCTGTAAGAGATAGGATGCAGGTTTATCTGATGATATCCAGTAGGAAGTTGTGTTTTTCACTAATGTACAGGTGAAACTCGAAAAATTTGAATATCGTGCCAAAGTTCATTTATTTCAGTAATCCAACTTAAAAGATGAACCTAATATGTGAGATAGACTCATTACATGCAAAGCAGGGTAGTTCAAGCCGCGATGTGGCATAATTGAGATGAGCATGGCTTATAGCTCATGAAAACCCCAAATCCACAATCTCAGAAAGTTAGAATATTGTGAAAAGGTTCAATATTCTAGCCTCAAAGTGTCCCACTCCAATCAGCTAATTAAGCCATAACACCTGCAAAGGGTTTCTGAGCCTTTAAATGGTCTCTCAGTCTGGTTCAGTAGGAATCACAATCATGGGAAAGACTGCTGGCCTGACAGTTGTGCAGAAAAGCATCATTGACACCCTCCATAAGAAGGGAAAGCCTCAAAAGGTAATTGCAAATGAAGTTGGAGGTTCCCAAAGTGCTGTATCAAAGCACGTTAATAGAAAGTTATGTGGAAGGGAAAAGTGTGGAAGAAAAAGGTGCACACGCAGCAGGGATGACCGCAGCCTGGAGAGGATTGTCAGGAAAAGGCCATTCAAAAGTGTTGGGGACTTTCACAAGGAGTGGACTGAGGCTGGAGTCAGTGCATCAAGAGCCACCACACACAGACGGATCTTGGACATGGGCTTCAAACGTCGTATTCCTCTTGTCAAGCTGCTCCTGAACAACAAACAACGTCAGAAGCGTCTTACCTGGGCTAAAGAAAAACAGAACTGGTCTGTTGCTCAGTGGTCCAAAGTCCTCTTTTCTCATTTGGAAACCAAGGACCCAGAGTCTGGAGGAAGAATGAAGAGGCACACACTGCAAGATGCTTGAAGTCCAGTGTGAAGTTTCCACAGTCTGTGTTGATTTGGGGAACCATGTCATCTGCTGGTGTTGGTCCACTGTGCTTCATTAAGTCCAGGATCAATGCAGCTGTCTACCAGGAGCTTTTGGAGCACTTCATGCTTTCTTCTGTAGAAGGGCCTTATGGGGATGCTGACTTCATTTTCCAGCAGGACTTGGCACCTGCCCACACTGCCAAAAGCACCAAAACCCGGTTCAATGACCGTAGGATTACTGTGCTTGATTGGCCAGCAAACTCGCCTGACCTGAACCCCATAGAGAATCTATGGGGCATTGCCAAGAGATAGATGAGAGACATGAGACTGAACAATGCAGAAGAGCTGAAGGCCGCTATTGAAGCATCCTGGTCTTCCATAACACCTCAGCAGTGCCACAGGCTGATAGCTTCCATGCCACGCTGCATTGAGGCAGTAATTGCTGCAAAAGGGGCCCAAACCAAGTACTGAGTACGTATGCATGCTTTTACTTTTCAGAGGTCCGATATTGTTCTATGTACAATCCTTGTTTTATTGATTGCATGTAATATTCTAATTTTCCAAGATTTTGGATTTGGGGTTTTCATGAGCTGTAAGCCATAATCATCACAATTATGACAAATTGCAATTTGAACTATCTTGCTTTGCATGTAATGACTCTATCTTATACATTAGTTTCACCTTTTAAGTTGGATTACTGAAATAAATGAACTTTTGCACGATATTCTAATTTTTCGAGTTTCACCTGTACAAGGAGAAGATAGCACTCCTTTTCAAACCAAGCAATTGCCTTTTTCCAATTCAGACTATTGCCTGCCTCATTATGGTTTAAACCAGGGATGTCCAATCTTGGCAACCTTAAGACTTGTGAACTTCAATTCCCAGAATTCATCAATCTCCATGGCTGGCTGGGGAACTCTGGGAGTTAAAGTCTACAAGTCTTAAAGTTGCCAAGATTGAACACCTCTGGTCTAAACTATTCCCTTTCCAAGCCCAGCTTAAAAATAATCAGGATTAAATTTTGGGCACCAGAAGCTTTATTTTCTATGACTGAGGTGTGGCTGTCAGCCTCAGAAAAGCCCTCAGCCTTTTATGATGCCTCTTCATGTACCTGTTGTATCCCTATCCTATGTAACAATCCTCCAACTGTGTCCTGAACTGAAGTTTCTGTGAGGTGTTCAAAGACAGTCCAACTACAGCACCCTGCAGCATTCAGCTGGGGCGGGGGGGTGGGGAGAAGCGGGGGTATAACTGAAACTGGAACAAGATCACTACTTTGTTCTTACAAATTTGATGAATAAATCAAAGGTTCGCAGTGCTGCTTTATTCATGGTTATTTTAAAATCCCATTATGTTCAGAGAGATGTATTGTGTGGATTGGTAGCAGCTTCAACCAGGTAGTAATTGGAGATCTTTTCTTTTTGAGGGAGAACGTACATTTAACCAGGCAGATATCAGTTAAATAATTAGGTTTTGCGTTGGTACTTCATTGTATGATCACAGCAATCATTGAAAGTGACTGAAAATTATAACTAGAACTGTCTGATTCCTGTTTTAAAATGTTAGAATAATCTGTGGATTAATCTGGATTGGAGAAATAAAACTGCTCTTCTTCCTACGTTTTATAGTTTAAATCAACGCATGCAACATTTCCAGAAAGTAGCCACACTTTCTAGGAATATTTGCAAACATATGTGATCTTTCTATTTCTTTGGTTTTAAACTACTGACTAATAATGCTTTGGGATTTTGTAATCTAAAACACTATAGAAGATGTGTGATCCTGGAAAAGATTTTCTACTTCTTCACTGCACTTATGAGTGAATTGCACTTGAAACTAAGGAAATACATTTTGGAATGTACGTTATGGCTTTAATATCGGTTCTTTACATGTTGATAGATTTGAACCCTTAAATTCAAGAAAAGTTGGAGAAAGCAAAATTAGCTTGTTAGAAAGCAAACTAGAGTCTAGACCAGTGGTTCCCAAACTTTTTCAGTCCTTTTTCAGTGCTACAAACTCATCCTCAATGCCCCTCACCCAGGGGCGGGATTCAAATTTCCATGGGCGCGGCCTAATTTGAGGGTGTGGTTTGCTGGTAAGGTGATTGGGTGGGCATAGCTTGCTGGTCACGTGACTGGTTGAGCGTGGTTTGGTGACTGGCAAACCAAATACAAGTGGTCCTCACTTAATGGCTGGTTGCTTAGCAAGTGTTCTAATTTATGACTGGCATCCCCAGAAATACTTGACCTGTTTTTGGAGTTTTGACAGCTATGCATACACATAAACACACACTCCCTTCTAACCCTGCTGGAGCAGGTCATTGGACTAGAATTGGCAAAGCATCTCTGATTAGATTCTAGTAGTGAATAAAATCTAATCAGAGATGCTTTGCCAATTCTTGTTGATGTGTTTTATTTGTATCTCTTTATTTTATGTTGCTGAATTGCATTGACATGTGTGTCCCTTCTTGTGCACAACCCAGAAGCTTTTGTGATTCTTTGCAGCAAAAATTACCGACCTCTGGCCTTGCTCTGCTTTTCAAATGTGCCACCACTGCCATGTTCTAGGTGCCGGCCCCGCAGGTCCACCCCATTGAGCCCGCTGCACTGTAGGGACCTGCCCAAGCAAGTCCAAGTGGAGTGGTGCACCAAGTCAATGGGGTGAGCCTGAGAGAGGGAAAGAGAGAGAGAGAGAGAAAAAAAAAAGAAAGAGAGAAGGAAGAAAAGAAAGAGAAAAGGGAAAGAAAGGGACAAAGAAAGGGGGGCATGGAGGGATGGAGGTGGGAGTGGGGAGTGGGAGAGAGAGAGAGAGAGACCTGATGCATCAGATTGAATTGAGGCCTAGTTTAGAGGCCCCTTTCCACATTAAAACATCTTTGCCAGCACATTGAAACATTTTTGGCTTCTATCAATTAAAGGTTTTGTGGACGAAACATGGCCAAGACTATCAGGAAGCTCTCACATTTTGTTGAGGCTTTAAACAGGGTCCATTGGACCAGATCTCCATCCTAAAAATTTACTTTTCCCCAATGTATTACAGTGCCAATTCTGAAGAAGACAAAACCAAAATGTATTGGTAAATTACAAGAAAACACACACACACACACACACACACACACACACACCCTTCTAAGCCTGCTGGAGCAAGTTATTGGACTAGAATAGATATCTCATTATCTTTCTCCTCCCTCCCTCCCTCCTTCTTTATTTCTTTTTCTTTCTGTCCCTTCCTTCCACCACCCCCTTTCTTTGTCCCTTTTTCTTTCTTTCCCTTTTCTCTTTCTCTTCTTCCTTTTCTCTCTCTCTCTTTCTTTCCTCTCTCTTTCCCTCTCTCAGGCTCACCCCATTGACTTCGTGCACAGCTCCGTTCGGACTTGCTTGGGCAGGTGGCTCCAGTGCAAGGGTTCAATGGGGTGGAATGCGGCAGCGCTGTGTTTGGGGCGACGCCCTGCCTCCCCGAACACAGCAGTGGTGGGATGTTTGAAAAGGAGACCGTGGGATTCCCAACGCTGCGTTCGGGGTGGAGCTCCTTGCACCAGAGCGTGCAAGTCAATGGGATGATCCTGCAGGGCCTTGCCTCAAACGCAGCGGGATTTTTTTCTCACCCCTGAATTGTGCCCTGCCGCTCACCTCCATCGCCCCCTGCCGCCTCTTAGCGCCCCCTTGCCGGCCCCCTTGCCTCTCAGTGCCCCCCTAAGGCATTCCACCGCCCCCCAGGGGGCAGTACTGCCTACTTTGGGAACCACTGGTCTAGACCATAAAGTTATCTTTTCTGTGTGTTTTGAGCCAAATATATTATTGCTCTATTGTTACAGAGTCAGAGGAAACTCTTTCGGAGAATTTGAAGTCACATTTCTGGAAGGATAAAACTGGAAATAACAATGGAAACAGAGTTTCCAGATCTGTGAGATGGACAGCAAATGCATTTGATAAAGAAATTAACAATAAATAAATTTAAAAATAGGGGAGTCACTCCTTAAACTGTTGCAGTGGGGTGTTTTTTTTATGTATTTCCTCCATATTTCTGCATCTTCTTGTTGAACATGCAGGTTGCTTAGACTTGCATGTTAAAATTTTGCTGTTCTAACTGAGAGACAATTTAATGTAGTGGTTAAGGCACCAGTCTAGAAACTGGGAGACTGAGAGTCCTAGTCCTGCTTTAGGCACAAAGTTAGCTGGGTGACCTTGGCCACTGCTAGGAGGGAGGCAACAGCAAACCACTTCTGAAAAACCTGCAGGGACTTCTCCATGCTGTTGCCAGGAAACAAAAAGTGACTTGAAAGCATGCAAACACAAACACACAAATAAACACTTGCATGGGAGCATAGCCTTTTTGAGATCTGCATGGAATGTTGACTGCAATTCTATTCCTGCTTCTACTTGGTCAAACAAACTGTTAGCTCCCTTAGAATGAAAATTAGCTTTTCTTTCTCTCTAGTACAATCCATATAACCTGTTATTTTTATTTTACAGTGGATGAGAGACACCTTCCTTACCCCACAAAAAGTTGAAATTTATTCCAAAAATAATTAGGAAGAGATATATTCCTTGGCTCTTCTACCTCTGAAGAGCTAAGTAATCTTCCGAATATAATTGTTCTTATTGTAACCATGATCTTATTAATCAAATGTAGGCTGCACCTACAAATTATTTCAATGTATATATGGAAATTAGATTAAGGGACTCTAAGAGAGCTGACACAAATATGAGCCAAATGGGTTGATGCTTTTTAGCACCAGTTCCTACTTACAGTCCCCTGATAGTGTTAGAGATGCGGAAACAATTTGGTGAGGCCCTAGTATTACCTATAGGGCAATTTTTTTTTTTAGTATTTATTTGATTTGTCAATCACTTGCAAGATACAGGTATAAGAAAAAATATAGTTTTGAATACATGAGATAGATACTTATAAGAAAAATAAAAAGAAACAATAGGGCAGGGATGTTAAGCATGATTGGTGCACTTATGCACGCCCCCTACAGGCCTCTTAGGAAGGGGATGAGGTCAACAGTAGACAGTCTAAGATTAAAGTTTTTGGGGTTTGGGGAAGAAACCACAGGGTCAGGTAGAGTATACCAAACATTGACCACTCTGTTGCTGAAGTCGTATTTTCTGCAATCAAGTTTGGTTCAGTTACCTTGAGTTTGTATCTATTGTGTGCCCTTGTATTGTTATGATTGAAGCTGAAGTATTCATTTGCAGGTAGGACATTGCAATGTATAATTTTATATACTATATTTAGATTGGACCAAAGGCAGCATAGTTCTAGGTTTTCTAGGTCTAGATCTTCAAGTCTGGTGGCATAAGGTATTCTGCAAAGAGTAGAGGAGCGGAGAACTCTTCTTGTGAAATATTTCTGGGCTTTTTCAATTGTATTAATATCAGATACATGATATGGGTTCCAGACTGATGAGCTGTATTCAAGTATAGGTCTAGCAAAAGTTTTGTATGCTCTAGTTAGTAGTGTGATATTACCAGAGAAGAAGCTATGTAAGATTAGATTAACAACTCTTAATGCCTTTTTGGCTATGTAGTTACAGTGGGCTCTAGCACTTAGATCATTAGAGATGAGTACACCAAGTCCTTGACAAAGTTTGGATCCTCAACAAGGTCTTGATTATTTAGCTTGTATTTTATTTTCTGATTTTTTTTTTGCCAATATGTAAGACAGAGCATTTATTTGTTGAGGTTTGAAGTTGCCATTTGATTGACCATTCTGATACATGGGAACCAAGATCATATAAATACATGGGAACCAAGATCATTCTGCATCAGTGGTGGGATTCAATTTTTTTTTACTACCGGTTCTGTGTGCATGGCTTGGGGGCGTTGCGGGGGAAGAATACTGTAAAATCTCCAGTCAGAGGTGGTATTTGCTGGTTCTCCAAACTACTCAAAATTGCCACTACTGGTTCTCCAGAACTGGCCAGAACCTGCTGAATACCACCACCTTTGCTCTGCATACAAGGAACCCAACTGGACCGTTCATAAACATGCTTAAACATGGCTTTCCTGTCTCTCCTTGAACTATATTATAGGGCTGAGATTGTGACAAGTCATATTTTCAGGTCTCCCAAATAGCTTCAAAATATTGGTCCTTCTTCCAGTGAAATCAGATTTATATGAAAGAAAGATCTAACCTTATTTTGTGAAGCATCTTCTCCGGCAACATTGAATTGTTAACTAGGGCATACAAAACCTTTGCCAGACCAATTCTTGAATATAGCTCATCCGCCTGGAACCCATACTGTATATCAGACATTCACACAATTGAGCGGGTTCAGAGGTATTTCTTGAGAAAAGTACTCCACTTCTCCACTCACAATAGAATACCCTATAGTACACAAAATTGTCTGTTACAACATCTTACCTGTCAAAAACTTCTTCAGCCTCAATCACAATAATACACGGGCAAACAACCGATACAAACTCAAGGTAAAATGCCCCAAACACGATTACAGAAAATACGACTTCAGCAACAGATTGGTCAATGCCTGGAATGCCCTACCCAACTCAGTTGTTACAGCCTCAACCCCTCACAGCTTCAACCTCAAACTGTCCACCATGGACCTCACCCCATTCCTAAAAGGTCCTTAAAAGGGGCGTGCATAAGCACACCAGTGTGCCTATTGTCCCTTTCTTACTGTCCCCATTTATCTGTATTTACTCCTTTTTTTCTTGTGTATGTTCATACTTATACTTGTTATCTTGTACATGTTTGACAAACAAAGAAACAAACAAATAAATTTGTATCCAATCTTGTTCAATGTTATGTCTTCCATTGGGGAAAGGACTCATCCACATGTTTTCTCTGATAAGTTAGGACTTGTTTTGCAAATTCTGAATACAGCTTGCTTCTTTTTACCCATCAGACAACAGCGCAGTGACAACGCAGTGTAACTGCAGGAACAATAGAAATCTTTCTTTTTCCGGCATTTGGATGTCATTCTCTTTGGTCACCAAGTTATGATGCAACTGATTGTGATTTGGGGGTTGCCTTCCCTCTACTTCATACTTTTCATTCTCTTGTTGAAGCCTAGATGCGTCAAGCCAACTATTGGTTTCTTAGTGTCATCGTTCAACAATATTAGATATAATCCCTGGGGCTTGAGTCATCTGATTCATTTTTTTAAAAAGCATGGCATTTATTAAGTTTATGTTAAGATTGTTCTTGGATTCCTTTGGCTTTATATAAAATAAGACTGGAAAATACCTGCTTTCATTAAAAATCATCTGTTTCTCCGCATTCAAATCCTCTAGATTTACTTAGTGGGGTGAAGAGGGAAACTGTTTCTGATTCAGTAAAGTCATACAGATTTTCAAACTACGTATTAGATTTTTAGATGCCATAATCTTAAGATACTTGGGGGATTGCAGAAATAAAATATCTACAACAATATAAGTTAAAATAGAAAAGCCATTTAAAAATCCATTAACATCACCACAGTATTCCAGAAACAATTAGCAATTCCATTTTTAATATTACTTAATTAAAAGCCTTCCAGAACAGGGGTCTCCAACCTTGGCCACTTTAAGACTTGTGGACTTCAACTCTCAGAATTCCTCAGCCAGCTAAGCAAAGCAAAAGTGGCTGAGGAATTCTGGGAGTTGAAGTCCACAAGTCTTAAAGTTGCCAAGGTTGGAGACCCCTGTTCCAGAACAAATTTTTGCCAAACTCTTGAAAGCTAGCAGGAATGGACAAGCCAAACTTTCAGTAGAAATCTATTCCATAAAAGAGGGCCACCATGGAGAAGGATCTTTTCCTATCCTTGTCCATCCCCATTTTGCTAGAATGGGGGACCATCAACATTTTTTCTCATGTACAGGCAATCCTCAACTTACAACAGTTTGTTTAGTGACCGTTCAAAGTTACAACGGCCATTTTTCACACCTACGACCATTGAAGGAACCCCATGATCATGTGATCAAAATTCAGGTGCTTGTCAACTGGTTCATACTTATGACTGTTGCTGTGTCCCAAGGTCATGTGATCACTTTTTGAGACGCAAAATCTATGAGGAAGCCAGTGTCACTTAATAATCATGGTACTAACTTTATGAACTGCAGTGATTCACTTAACAACTGTGGCAAGAAATGTTATAAAATGGGGCAAAATGCACTTAATAAATGTTTCAACAACAGAAATGTTGGGCTCCATTGTGGTCATAAGTCAAGGATTACCTGTGGCTTGTTTCAGATGAGTTGAGTGTAGATTTATTTATTTATTTAATCGTATGGCACATTCAGATCATGCGGTCGTATCTTGGCACTCGACTGCTTCAAAACTCATCGAATTAGTATTCAACATGTTTTGAAGCACAAATCTTGTCTCAAAATTTTTACTTGTCTTTCTCCCAGTAACTGATGCACAAAGAAGCTTCATGTCTCACTATTTATTCCAGCCAAAATAGCAGGTCACATGGTAAGTCATCTGGTTTTCTCAGTACTTGTTGGTTTTAGTATTCGTTGTGTCTTCCAATTACTGTTGGTTTTAGTATTCGTTGCATCTTCCAATTCCAGTCACAATTCGGTGAAAGTATTTTTCCCCATTTATAAGCCATACAGAACTACTACAAGTTTAAAACCAGTAGTTTAAATTGTGCCCAGAAATTTCCTATGTTCTCGGGAAACTAGACCACCTTCATGAAATAATACATTTTTCTGGATGGACATGAAATCATGATAAGCATGTAAACATTGCTTTTCAAGGGACTGAAACTTTGAAAGGGACTGACATAACTCCTTAATATAATCACTTAAAACTCACCCTAACTTCCTTCATTGGTCCACACTGCAGTCTAGGAAATCATAGGAATGGTATAAATAAGTAGGGCCACATAAGCAAAACATAATTAAAATTATGAATTTTTCCTGATGCATCTATATCCATGCCCAGACATAAACGATTATTGTTTTTTTTTTTTAAAAAAGATGCTTCTTCAGAACTACAACACACTTGTCATTCTATATTTGTGGTGGAAAGTCACATTTTTACAGGTGTTCTTCCTAAATTGGTTCATGCCCATCTCAGTCTTTTGTTTATTCCAATCTTCCCTCTCTTCAAAACTTACATTTGTGGGTGGGTGTCTAATTAGAATTTTACACAGTACAAAATTAAGTGTCCAAACTCTGCCTATTTCATGAAGAAGGAGCTGGGTTGATGGGGGAGAATACAGCTACTAACATGGAAGCCATCATCACTAAAATATAATGAAATTAAGCTCTATAGAGCATCCAGAAAATAGCGTTCCTTTTTGGAATTTTAGAGAGATAATCCCCGTTCAGCTAAAAAGTGGACAATAGACAAATAAAACATGGCCTATTGATAGAGAGTTTGTAAAAATGATATCATTAATTAGCTGCATTGTACCTTAAATTGTCTAGTTTCTAGATCAGCACCTTAACTACTACACCAAACTGGTCCTCTTTAGAGGTATGGTACCCCAAACAGAGGTAAACACAAACTCTTTAAAATTAATAGCCTTTCCAATACTGCTCTCATCCCTGAATTCATCCCAGGCTATCATTGTATCTTCTAGTAATGAATTCCACAGAGAATTATTTATTGTGGCAGAAGTGCTTTCTTGGATCCTAAATCTTCTTCTAAGCAGCTTATTATTTGACTCTACTTTACCAACAGGAACTGAGTCCTGGTGATCACCATTGTTTACTAATCCAAAATTTTATTTTTATTTATTTATTTGTTTGTTTGTTTGTTTATTTTGTCAAGCATGTGTTAGATAACAAATGTAAGTATAAACATGATTTATACTTGAAATGGATACGAATAAAAGGGAACAATTGGACAGGGACGATAAACACGCTGGTGCATTTATGCACACCCTTTACAGACCTCTTAGGAATGGGGTGAGGTCACCAGTAGGCAGTCTAAGGTTAAAGTTTTGGGGGTTTGGGGAAGAAACTATAGGTAGTGCATTCAGGCATTGATCACCAATGGTGGGATTCAAATTTTTTTACCACTGGTTCTGTGGGCGTGACTTGGGGGGCGTGGCAGGGGAAGGATACTGTCAAATCTCCAGTCAGAAGTGGTATTTGCCAGTTCTCTGAACTACTCAAAATTTCGGCTATTGGTTCTCCAGAACCGGTCGGAACCTGCTGAATACCACCTCTGTTGATCACTCTGTTGTTGAAGTCATATTTCCTGTATTCGAGTTTGGTGCGTTTTACCTTAAGTTATTGATTGTGCGCTCCTGTATTGTTGTGGTTGAAGCTGAAGTAGTCATTGACGGGTAGGACATTGCAATAGATAATATATGTAGTGGATACGAACCCTTCCAATCATTTTGTTTGCCGTTGTCTGCGCTTTTACCAATTCCATCTTCCAATGAGATGAACCAAGAAAGAAAGAAAATCAGCAAGGAAAGAACAAAACCTATATTATGGATTCTACACAGTGTTAGGAATATAAGTCACCTAACAGGTATTTGGGTTAGAAATATATAAACCAGGATAAACATTTTAGTACTATGTCTTTAAGAGATTGCAAAAATTGCAATTGGGTGTGGTGTGGCCATAAGATGGGGCCAGAAACCTGGATTGTCTTAGTCTTAGTCTCAGAAGAGAGTGTGTCTGAGTGAGTATCTCTATTTCCTTCTGTTGGAAAGTATTACCGTTGCTCCATTTCTTCTAATTGACTGATATTACTGGATTTAATGTAAGTCTGATACTGAACTGTTTTTGACACTGGAATTTGATATTTGGATTATCCCTGGATGAAAACTGACTGATTTTACCTGTGAATGACTTTGGACTGCCTATTTTGGACTTTACTTAACGTTTCTGGAAGTAAAAACCTACATTTACTGTAGAGTGTATCTGTGTGCTCTGTGTGTATTATTCAAACACTTCTCTCAAATACGTCTCCCTGTATGCGCTCATTCTCCTAAAGGGGAATTACCTCAGCACACAGTGCTAGCATTTTATGTGGTGTATCTTCAGTTTTAGCCACAGAATGGAGACCTACCACCAGTTGTCCACTCTGCTATGGCTTCTTGAGGCCAAGAGTTTCATGTGAGCTTGTAATCCGATGAAGACAATGCAGGCTTTCTCCCATTGGCCCTCCACAGTCTCCCCAGGGGTTCAGCAGAAGGATGTGAGTGAATGCTGCTCAGACTTAATAGAACTGCAGGAGACTTTGTGTGTTCCACAAATCAAAGACAGACAGTGTGTTCCACAAATCAAAGTTAGTGCATTCCCAGAGTAATGAGTTTTGCCTTTCTCTTCTGCTACTTTTACTGGCAGCAAAGTACACACGAGAAAAGAAGTCCGTATTTTCTCCTGAAGGAGGAAAGTACTCAGCTCCTCTCAATAGACTACGTGTAGTTATTGTCTAATAATGTGAGACCAATTCTCTCTCCTACCACCCCACCATCACCTCTCTCCAGCAAATAAGACCGTGGCTGTTGCCTGATTGGTATATCACCTCTCTTTCTCAGAGCACTGATGCTTCTTATCCTCCTTCTAGTTGCTTCATAGAATCAGTGACAAGGAGCTACACTGTGTGTTGAGAAGCTTTTGGGGTGCTTTTATTTTTAGCATGAGCCAATCTTTTTCTGCTTTCAGATGAAGGAAGTTGGATTGTAAAACCGTTTGTAAATGTGTATGGTGATATTTGCTCCGGTAAGTTAACATTGTTTCTCCAGCAGCTGTAAATGCAAAATGTATTTTCTAAGGTGTTCTTTGAGAATTGTAAAGTATTATACGGTACTTCTGTTGTATGTGTGTGGAATTGTGTTAATTGCCTCCTTTGTTTAGATTCCTTGATGCTTATGACAATTTCTACTACTTTCGTGTGTAAATGTGTGTAGATAAATAATTGAGTGAACTTATCCTGGAGTTAGGAAATTGCAGAAAGAAATAATGTAAAATTGATATAATGTTTATATATTATATTATATATATTTACACATTACACTCTGCTGATCCGCAAATCTTTGGTTTTGGGGTGGTTTTTAAAATGCAGTTCTTTGAAAAATAGGACAAGAAAAATTGGTACTACAGAGGCTGTTTCTTATTCATTTTATTTAACAAATCCTGTCTCTTTTTAACCAAATTGTTAGTTTGACATGTGATGTGTATGTAACTACAGGCTTTATTTTCTAAAGCAGAGGTTTATTTTGTTCTTAACTTTAAGAATATTATCCTTGTTCTGTTAAGGGCATTCTTTATTTTATGTAATATTTTAAAATAAATCTATGCAAAATAACTAAATAACTATATAGAACAGCACAGAATGCCTGTTTTATTTTAAAATAGGAAATGATATTGTATACAATTATGAAATAATATAGTAACTCTGAGAAGACTTATGTATTTTGGCAGGAGCAAAGATACCTACTAGAATTTTTGACCTTGTCTTATTCAATTAAGAAATGAAGTATATACTTGCTTTTTAGTCTTCTTGAAAGTTGCAAAGTTTGAAAATTACGAAAGGTCCATTAATAGCCTCTTGTAATTATGGGCTTTTATCTCTCAGAAATCCATTAAGTTTGAATGTTCAGTGGTCAACCAATATCTAGAAAATAATTCTTCGTCAATGTAATTGGATAATAGAAAATAATAGGCAAGTATACTGTTGTAATTTCCTGAGGAAACTCTTTCAAAGTAGGTAGGATAATTAAAGCTGTTCAGTTGCATTTTTCAAAATCTTTTTAAAGTTATTTCCCTCCCACCTAAATCTAAATAAATTCAAATGGTTTTGCTGGTCCAAATATATTTGTGTAAAATTTATTTATGGGAAAGCATATAGTAATAAGAAAACCGGAATATGCCTCATTAATTGTCTAATGATAAGCAAATTATTAGTACTTTAGTAGTTATTTAATAATCCAGAGTATAAATATGCTGCATATTTTAGAGAATGAATGTTCAAGCATTGATCAACAATGAAAGTGTAAACAACTTTGCATTTTTTTAAAATATTACCTGTAGAGGATTTATGTCAGAATCCTAAACAGAATGCAAGTATATACAAACAAATGGGCAATGAATGCTGACTTTAATTCATGTGAATATGGCTTGCTTGTCAGTCATCAAATGTACAGAGAAATCTTCTGGAAATAAGAAAAACTGATGTATATAGAAGATAGAAAGGCTGAGATATGCAAACATTAGCAGATCTTTAGTGCCCTAATATGACGTATAAATTAGGTTTGTACAGTATATCAGAAATAAGGTGCAAAGATAATTTTTTTCATGAGGAAAACAGAAAAATAATTTTAAAAAACTTATATGCTAATTTGGAAATGTATTTATATTTCCCCTTCCATTATTTTTTATTGGTAAGCTTAAAAAATATTAGATCTGAACTGGGTGTATTCAACAAAGTAAATCCAGAGAAAAGGTTTCGCCACATAATTGTTACAGCAACTGGACTGTACCTCCATCTGTTGCAATTGATGCAACTTTCAATGCTCAAAAAATGCAGATATAATTAATTAATTGTTTTACTAATTGACCACCCCCCCCCCCTTTCTGTACATACCACCCATGCAGAGCTTCTCTGTCATTATCACACAGTTGTTTCAAAGGTAGCAGCTATTAGCCTGTACCTGCCTAACTGGTCAAAGTTTGTGTCAACAGCATTATCAAATCAGCAGGCAGAGCAAGTGATACCATCTGACCAATTAACTGATTCCAAAAACAGCTGCGCCAAGTTGGTCTTCATTAGTATTTAGAAAGGGGACCCCAGGAAAATCTGAAAGTTATAAACTGAATGGGAATTTTAAAAATCTAGAAGATAGTAATGGTAAACCATTACTGCCAAGAGAAAACAGGGATGTATCCATATAGCTACCTAGAGTTGCCCAATTCAAGGGAGTCTGGATTTACATAAAACCAGAAAAGTGATATATCAAGCTTGAGTAGTACATAGAGGAGCCATGGTGGTGCAATAGTTAGAATGCACTATTGCGAGCTAACTCTGCTCACTGCCAGCAGTCCAATTCTGACCAATCCAAGGTTGACTCAGCCTTCCATCCTTGCACAGTCAATTAAATGAGGACCCAGATTGTTGGGGGCAATATGCTGACATTTGTAAACCACTCAGAGAGTGCTGCGTAAAGCACTATGAAGCAGTTTTACAGGTCTGCTATTACTATTGCTATATGAATTGTTGTCACTAAACGCAACTAGTGGTTGCTAAAAAGAGATTTTCTATTTCTTCATTCCTGATGGCAACATTTTATAGTTTGTCTAAAGAGCTTGCTAATTCCACCACAGCTAGTGAATACTATAGTGGGGACAATACTTTAAACAGAGGTGGTGGGGACAGCATTTCAAATAAGCATTACAGGTAGTCCTTGACTTGGAGGTCAGTTGAAGTTACAACAGAGTCCAAAAAAAAAAAAAAAAAAGGCTTAGGACCCAAATTCCAAGTTCTGACATCCGCAGTCCCGTTCCCCTCCCACCCACCCCCCCACACACAATCACATGACTGCATGTTAGGCCCTCAGAAACTATCCCCCACTTATGGTCATTTGCAATGTCCTGCTGTCACACGATCCCAATTTATGACATTTTTGAAGTTTACTTCCCATTTCTTGCAAAAAACAATAACCCATAAACAATAGCTTCGCATTATGATCACAGCATTCCCTTAATGATTGCAGCATTCACGTAACAACTGCTGCAAAAAAAAAAGGTTGTAAAATTGGGTGTGGTCATACATGGCAACTTACTTTATGACTGTCATGACAACTGACTGAAATTGCAAGCTCCAATATGGTCACAAGTCAAGGACTGCCTGTATGAATGTGGTGGGTTGTAGGATGAGATGTTAGGGACATAGTAGACCACGTTCAGTTTGTACTTCTCATATGCTCTGAATCAAAACAACTGTGCTTTGGGCTTTACTGAGAACTACCAAGTCTTGATTTTTTTAAAAAAAAATATTGTATTTTATTGGAACTATGAAAGAATCAGGAACAAATAGGAATACAGAGCCTCATGTCCCAAAGGTGCTTTTTTTTTTTTTAAGAGGCAACTGGATTTTCTGGATTTTCTTTGAAGACGTTTTGTTTCTCATCCAAGAAGCTTCTTCATCTCTGACTGGATGGTGGAAATGGAAGGATTTATACGCCTTGGAAACAGCTGGTCATTTGCCTTCTTTTAGCAGGTTGTTAATCACCTGGAGGTTTGTCTGTGTCTTCAGGGTCACCTGAGTGGTGCACATGGTGTGGAGCCTTCTTGGGACTGTTGAAAGGACTGTCTTGTAGATTGGAAATAGATGATGTCATATCCCCCTCTCAGTTGAGAGAGGGCTGCTCAATTTTGACACGGGTGGCCTCTTTAACCCCTCTTTCTAACCAGCGATCCTCTCTGTCCAAAATGTGGACTTTGCTGTCTTCAAAAGAGTGGCCTGTGTCTTTTAAATGCAGATGGGCTGCTGAATCTAGTCCTGATGTGTTTGTTCTCCTATGTTGTGCCGTGCATTTACAAAGTGGTTGTTTCGTTTCCCCAATGTACAGATCTGCACATGGCTCACCACATTGTACTGCATAAACCACATTGTTCAGTTTTTGTCTGGGTGTTTTATCCTTGGAGTGGGCAAGACACAGGCCACTCTGTTGAAGACAACAAAGTCCACGATCTGGATGACTGAGAATCTCCATAGACACAGAGCCTCGTGGTTTGTGAAACTGCAATGCTTCCTGTTTGCTCCTTCACTTGTATGAGGAAAAAACTTGAAAATCCAGGATATCCAGAGGTTAGTGGGCTGCAGGTTTGAACCCCTTGTTCTGATACTGCATGGTTTGGAGAACCGGCAAATCAGACCACTGGCTGGCCCCGCCCCATCTATTTTTTGGGTTGTTTTCAACCATTTTTGGATGAAAAACAGGCTGTTTTGGGGGCTTTTTTTCAGGCCATTTTTTCCAGCCCAAAACAGCCTGAAAATGGCCTTAAATGGCCCAAAAACAGGCCAAAAAATGGGCAGGGGGCAGCCAATGGTGGGATTAGCCCCAACTGACTGAATCCTACCTGTTGCTTTGAAGCAAGTGGCCGGGAGGTGGGGCTGGGTGTAATGAGTGACATCACCCACCCAGTCACGCCTACCCAGCCAGAGAACTGGTTGTTAAAAATTTTGCAACCCACAACTGGGGATATCACACCAAAAAGAGGTTCAAAACAAGCATCACTCTGCTTTTACATTTTAAAAATAAAAATAGTAGGAGTTACTCATGATTCGAATGGAGCTAATATCTGTGTGATACAGATTGCCTAGTAACTGCTAGAACCAAACCAAGTTCTTTGTGCAAAAAAACTAGTATCTAGTGTGTAATGTGAATGCAGCCAGTATTTGGGGATATTAGAGAGCTGGAAAGGAAGTGCCTGAATCTACTCCTCGGTCAGAATAAAGCTTGAAATAGAGGGCTGGGTATCTGAATATTATGCTGGTAAGAACTCCACAGATATCATGAGTGTGAGCTGTTTATCAGGCACATTAAATGAAAACGATGGTGGTTGATCACTCAGTTCCAGTTCTTTTGGGAGTGAAATTGCCCAGTTGATCTTTATACCCATTTTCCAGTGAAGTTAATTATAGATTTTGTGTGAAATGGGAATTTATTCTCTGCTTTCAGGGAAGACTGCTTATGGGCAGTGCTGTTTTTTATATATATATAAGCACCACTGCTATTAAAAACTTTCATCCTTTAAACTACGGAAAAGGAGTTTGATATTTCCAGCACTCATTCACTCCAAAGGATTGGGGAGATGAAAGTTAATTAAACATTATACTCATTTACATTACTGATTGGGGAAGAGCATTAGTACTGATTGGGAAGAAGCCATGTAGGAAAACAGACCAAGAAGTACCTGCAATAGTGAGCTATTTAATCAATAATTTATATTACCTGTAGAATAGTGATACAATTATATCTCACAATGGCATTATTAAACAATCATTTCTATCAAAAATTGAGGTGGAGAACTTTTTCAGTGAAATTACTATTACTTTCTACCTTTCAGACAGTATGGACTTATGCAGCATTCAGCAAATATGCTTTGATGTTCCGCATTAACATCAAATACACAGAATCCTCATAAGGCAGCTAATGTCCTCCTTTAGCTAGGTTAACACATCATGCTAGTCCATATTGTGATGTAATAGTTTTTAGGTGAAATAGATGAATGGATAGCTTCTAAACTATGATTTGTATGCTACCATATATAAGATTATGAGTCAGTCTTATCATACATGTCATGACTACATTTAATATATTATAGAAGCACATATCATACTACTCACTTCTGGTACTTGAAGGAAAATTACATTCATAACATCCAGACAGGACTGTAATTTCTCAAATGAAAACATTAAAATAAATCTTTTTTCCCAGAAAAACTTTATTATTTTTTTTAAAGTTGAAATGCAAAGACGAAGATTAAAAAGGGGAAAGGAAAGGAAACAAGGAAAAAGCAAAATTAGGGCCACAAAAAGAACAAAGGAAAAATTATAGAAAAGAGTAATTTCCAACTTTCTTAAGCAAATTACAAGCATAAAATAGAATGTCTTTAAACTAGTGCACACCATAGCACACCATATTTCTATAACCATAAACAGTTCTTGCCATCAGATCCAAATGTTGGAATTTTATTTTTTTAAGCAGATAGCCTAAAAGTGGTTTCCAAGAAGAAACAAAGTTGAAGTCTTTTCTTTAACCAGAGTGGTTCAATTTCACCATCCCTGCCAATCCCATTAGCTTCACCCTCCATTCTTCCATCGTGGGGATCTCTGAGTCCTTCAATCACTGCACAGTCTTCCTACTGTTATATATTAAAAACAAAGTTCCTTGCATTTTTTTCCATCCCATATTCAAAGTTTTTTTTGTCTACTTATTTATATATTCCTTAACATAACATGTTTTAATGTTTTAATCAAGTTTTATGGTTTTAAAACAATTGTAAATGACTTTTAATTTTTTTGTATGGGAGACACCCAAAGTTGGTTAGGAGATGGGAGACTAATAAAAAATAAAATAAAATAAATATTCATCTTCTGTGCTCATTTTCAGTAATAGTTTGGTTTTAGTTATCCCTGACCTGCAGTTAGGTATCTGTGGATTGATTCCCTGTCACATTTTTATAGATGTGGTTTATTTTTGGTCAGGGTTGATCCATTTGTTTTCTGTTTTTAACTGTTATAATTTTATATTTGGAAAATGCAATCTCTTTTGGAGTGGACAGCCATAAACAATTTAATAAATAATAACAATTAAACATCTTACAAAACAGTGTATTAATTGCTTCTTTTTTTCAAATAATTTCATTAGAGATTGCAGTAAAAACAATAAAAGTTATACAAACTACAAAAATAGTATAAAAAAGAAAGAAAAAAGTTGTTTCCCATTTCAGCCCAACAAGTATACACAATTTAAGTAAATTTATTGCCATCTCTTAAGCTACAAAATGAGCTCTCTTCAACCCATATCTCGTTTCTTAACTAAAAAAATAAAAATCCAAAATCCTTGTCGTTCATTCCTTATTTACAAAGTCCAGTAAGAATTAACAAATACAACTAATTATTAACATTGATTAAATAAGGCAGGCTTGTGTTCCTTCCTTATTCTTTTAATGATCTTAACTCTTAACCCCTCCAAGCAGAGTCTGACATCTTAGTTTGATTTCTTGCCATCTTTTTTTTAATCCTTCCCCAGAAGATTTCTCAGAATTTTTAGCAAGCCTGTTTTGTAAATCTAGGAAGAGAAACTCATTTTTTTTGTCACTTATCATAAAGTCATTCAAAGCTTTAACAAACTTCTTTTACATATCCAGTAAAAATATAAAATAAAATCATCTCTCCTTTTTGGCTTATTTATTTATTTAAAACATTTACATAGCTTCCCATCTCATAACAAATGCTTTAATCAAAAATTAAAGTGACATAAAAACCATATTAAAAGTATAAAAACCAAACACATTAAAATCAAAAATTTGGCGTCAAGTTTCCAATATTCGAACACCTCATCCCAGCACCTGAGGGGAAAAAACAGGTCTTCAGTAATTTTTGGGAGGGTAGGCTGGTAGAGGCCTGCCAAACCTCAGGGACAAAATGTTCCATAGGGGAGGAGATGCTATAGAAAAGGCACACTTCCTAGCACCCATAAGTAAGCGGTGTTTAAGGAAAGGGACATAGGTGCGTGCCTACCCTATCTGACATGGTTTGATGGCTAAAGGTCCTTAGGAAAAGGTGGTCCTGCAGATAACCTGGCCCTGTGCCACACAGGGTTTTAAATGTTATAACCTGCACCTTGAATTGGACTTGGGGGGAAAAGGAAGCCAGTGCAGGTTGCAAATCAGAGGTGTTATATGAACAAACACAGGGGCAACAATCTCTGCATGCACCGCAGCATTCTTGAATAGTTGAAGCTTCCAGATGGTTTTCAAGGGCGGCCCCATGGAGAGTGCATTGAAGTAATTCAAATGGGAGGTGGCCAAGGCATTAGTGACTGTGAATTAGGCCCCCCAGTCCAGTAAATGTCACAATCTGTGCAAGCCCCCTCCAGCACCACAGCTGTCACCTGCTCCTTCAGCATGAACTGTGAATCTAAGAGTGCCCCACAAATTGCATCCCAGTTCAGTCCAGGGAGTCCCATTCCATTAAGAGTCAAAGAGGACCTTCCATTGGACCCTGGGGGCCAAACACCCATAGCAACTCTGTCTTACCAGGATTGAGTTGATTCAGCCAGGAGGGGCATAGTTTCAGACCACAGGTGGCTGTCCACTTCCTCAAGAGCTACCATCAGAGTTGGTATTCATCAGGTTCTGACCAGTTCTGGAGAGCCTGTAGCGGAAATTTTGAGTAGTTCGGAGACCCAGCAAATACTACCTCTGGCTGACCCCATCTATTCTCTGCCTCCCGAGTCCCAGATGATCAGATGAGTCTTCTTTTGTTGCCCTGCACAGGAGAACAGAGCTGGAAGGCAGGTTAATGGGGTGGGGTGGGGAGGGATTGGGATTTTGCAGTAACCTTCCCCTGCCATGCCCACCAAGCCATGCCACGCCCACCAGGCCACGCCCACAGAACCGGTAGTAAAAAAAAATTGAATCCCACTGCTGGCTACTATCTTGAACTCAACCCAGGTAACAAGGATGACACTTGTCTCCATCACTCCCAAAAGATCTGCCCAGACAAAGTCCAACCCAGGGGTGGGTTTCTACCGGTTCTGTCCACCTCTGTAGAACCGGTAGCTCTGAAGAGCAGCAGACATAGAACCGGTTCTATCTCTGCTGATGTTTTTACCCACTCACCCACCCAGGCTCTTACCTGATCTTTATTTCCTGATTTTTCAACTTCAGCTGCAGAACGAGGCACAGCTGCAGTTAAGAAAAGCAAGAAAAGAGGGCTGTTTCAAAGGCTGCTTCTCTGCAGGCAGCTGCTGATGACAATTTACAGGCGTGCGGCTCGCAGCCTGCAGGGAAGCTCGTAAATCCCAAACCGGTAGTTAACCATGTTGTATCCCACCCCTGGTCCAACCCCCAGCAAAGTTGAACAACTTTATCAAATAGATTCCTCATAGGGACTCTGCAGGTGCTCCCCTGGTTCCTCCTTACCCACGTGGAACCTGGGTATTCAAAACAAGGCTGCCAATTGGCTACCTGCTGAAGTCATAAGAAGTCCACTAATTATCCTTCATCGCTCTTATTACCACAGGGTAGGTCCGAACAGAGGCTCTTATCTATGCTCATTCAGCCTCACACTTTGTCTTCCTCCAGCAGAATTCTAGGCATCTCTTATGTTGTTTTAATTCTCTAAGCTACTCTGTTTAATAGTTGTATATTTCCTTTAAGCATTGAAGCATTATCCTGTCTCATTTTAAAGTCCTGTAAATCCTTTTCTGCATCCTTCTCATGGCTTGTCATATCGATATCCATATTCAGGATAATTTCAAATGTATGTGTTGTTTTTCCATTACATCCTTAACTGGCCATTTATCAATCCTTTCCAAGAATCTCAAAGGCCTCTTGCCATAAAGTTTCATACTTTTTTCATACTTTTCCATTAAACAGCTCACTGTTATAATATTTCATTTTGTTGTGTTATTTTCTAGATCCCCTTAGTGCCCAAATTTTATAGTCCCATTATCTTGTTCTGGCTAGCAAAGAGCTAAAACAATGCTACTTTCTCACAAGAGGAATTTTTCCCCAAAATGAAAATTATAGTTCCAAGTTATCTAAGACTCTATCCATTGTTAAACTTTCTAAAATCCATATTCCAAGTATCCCATTGCTGATTGATCCAGAAAGTACGGTAGTATTTTTCAAAATGTTTTAAAATTGCATTTACAAATTCTTTCTCTAAAGAGAAGGCACTTCACTCAACAAATACTTATAACTGTTGTTCTCAGGGCACCAAGGACTCCACCCTCAGCTATGTATACTCACTTCTATTAACAGTATACACCAGGGGTCCCCAACCACCGGGCCCCGGACCAGTACTGGTCCGTGGAACATTTTCTACCGGGCCGCCAGTTTGCTGGGCACTGCCATCTTGTTTTGATGAGAAAGTGCTTCCGGTGAGCTTTTCCGGTTGGAAAGTAGCGTTTGGGTCCTGAAGGAATCCTCGTGTCTTAGTTTCATCGAAGGTGGGGGGACGGCTTCGAACAAAACTAAGGCGTGAGGATTCTTTCAGCACCCAAGGCAAGGCGAGCCGAGCGACCATCCCAAAGCCGTCCTGAAGCCCATCGACAAAGGTACAAAGGAGGAGTTGAAGGTGGCGGGGAGAAGCGGGGGACGGCTGGCTGGCCAGTTGCTCAGCTCGCCTTGCCATGCGTGCTGATGCCGGTACTGGGCCGTGGATCATTTTGTGATGCCAGTACCGGGCTGTGGCACAAAAAAGGTTGGGGGCCACTGGTATACACTACTTGAATGACTACCACCTCTGCATCTATTTCTAACTCTTCTTATTTGTTTCTGGAATTTTGCATTGATCTAGATTATGATACACGATGCCACTGAGGGTTTTTCAAATTATTAATCAAGGTCCTAGGTCCAGAATTGTAATTTTCAAACCACATGTTAGGAGTGTTTTTCTCCTAACTTTGCTCTTTTCATTGTACCAACAATATAAATATGACTGTCCTACCACACCAGGATAATATGGGAAACCTTGGGGCTTAGCACATTCATGTAGCAACACCAGATCTCCTGAATCTGGATTAATGCTAATGGAAAGATAAGTTTTCTTGAGTTCATTATATTACCTGTAAGGTAGAAAGAAGAAGTCTTACGGCTCTTATATTTTGAAAGTACTATACCAGGGTGTCAAACTCGTGGGCCACGGGCCAGAAGTGTCACGTGTTGGCCCTGCCCTCACTAGTTTAGCAAAGGGAGAAAAAAGTCCCAATACGTCACGTGAAGCCACTGTGACAACACGAGTTTGATATCCCTGCACTATATTATACGGTATTTTCCATGCTATGTACATATATTATGTTGTCATTTTCTTCACAAAGCTCCAATTGGCAGACACATTTCTTCATTTTATCCTCTAATAATCCTATGAGGATTATTACTCAAAAAAATAATCATATTGTGAACAAATTAGAATGGGGAATGAATGAATGAGATGTATAATGCAACGATACACATTTTGTTTTCAGCTGCTCTAGATCAGATGTGCATTGTGCAATCAGCCCATTTGAGAAATAAATTGATATTAAAGAGAAATCTCACTGTCTTGCACAAAAAACCATTTAAGGCAGCAGTCCCCAAACTTTCCAATTCCATAGACTGGCAGTGACAGTGATGGGCATTGATGTTGGCAGGGGGAGGGGATGGTTTCATTTGTGCAACCTAATCTCATGCATTGGGATGATCCAGGGTGTGGCACAAAGGTAACGCAGTCAGATAAGCAATAAGAGTCCCTTTATTATCTCCAGCTTTGCCTCCAATGTCCAGGTTACCTTCGGCTGGAAAAAAACTCTCCCAAGAACAGCCTTTAACTGTAGAAAATTCAGTCCAAAACAAGGTACATACAAACTGTAACTTAAAATCCAAACAAACCAAACTGAAGTAATTAGCTTGACAGGGCAGGAGAAGGAATTTCAGACTTGAAACTCACACAGTTGGGAAGACACCAGGAACCCAGATAAGCCTCAACAATACCAGATAATTCATGATTTGCTCTCAATAGTTTTCTGTGCACAACTTCCTTTTTTATACACTGAGTTCCCAGCTGCAACTAATGAAGGGAATCAGGGCCCTTTCCTCCCACCGTAAGCCACACAACCCATGTTGCTCTCTTCTCCGTTCCTCCCTGTGTGCCCTAGGATAGGGGTCTCCAACCTTGGCAACTTTAAGACTTGTGGACTTCAACTCCCAGAATTCCTCAAGCCAGCACTGATCTAGGATGAAGAGGGGATGGGCCTGGATCTTCCCCAGTTTCTTCCACAGCCAACAGAGCCACACTCCCACTCCCCGTCAGCTGTTCGGCTTCCTCCTCCGAGTCAGATTCTGACAGGGGCATGACATACATGTGCAAATGGATCTTTGTGTATTCACCTGCCACTTGTGCAGCTCAGTTCCCAATGAGCCACAAACCCATTGGGATGGGGACCCCTAATTTAAGGTATCCATTTTATATACTTGTCCACCAAAATCCCACATTATCTACTTTGCTTGGAAACTTTCAGTAGGATCTCCAGGAAAAGAGGCATTTACCTGCTATCTAAGTCAGGGGTCCCAACTACCGGGCCACAGACTGGTACCGGTCCATGGAACATTTCCTACCGGGCCGCCGGTTTGCTGGGTGCCGCCATCTTGTTTGACAAGAAAGTGCTTCCGGGTGAGCTTTTCTGGTTGGAAAGTGGCGTTTGGGTCCTGAAGGAATCCTTGCGCCTTAGTTTCATCGACGGGGGGGGGGGCTTCAAACGAAACTAAGGCACGAGGATTCTTTCAGCACCCAAGGCAAGGCGAGCCGAGCGACCATCCCGAAGCCATCCCGAAGCGAAGCCCATCAACAAAGGTACAAAGGAGGAGTTGAAGGTGACGGGGAGAAGCGGGGGACAGCTGGCTGGCCGGTCGCTCGGCTCGCCTTGCCTTGTCATGTGTGCTGATGCCGGTACCGGGCTGCCGATCATTTTGTGATGCCGGTACCGGGTCGTGGCACAAAAAAGGTTGGGGACCACTGATCTAAGTCACTAAGGAATATTGGTTAGAAGTTCTGGAAGAAAGATTCTAAGCCTAGACTGTTGACTTTTTTGTGTCTTCATCTTCTATCTGTATCCGGGATTCCTAATGTTACTGGGAGAATATTTCACAAAATTGGATACATGTAACTTGTAACCAGTGACTAGAATGAAGCTTGTCACCCTCTTAGCTTCTCTTCCAGCAGAAAGTTCTCTATGGCTTTGCTTTGCTGGCTGAGGAATTCTGGGAGTTGAAGTCCACAAGTCTTAAAGTTGCCAAGGTTGGAGACCTCTGCTCTACAGTTACAGTTTATCTTTGTTTTTTGTTTTTTCAAAGACAGATGAACGGAAAGCATTGGGCTACAGAAATCTATTATTTGTAGTTTCTAAAAGGCTTTACAAGATATACAGTATTGGGTATTGATGGAAGTAGTTATTCTTTAGGAGGTGTGCTTGTATGCGTATGGAGGGAGGGAAAGACAGAGAGAAACAGACCAAAGTCTGACAGCCATTAAAGGAATTATTTGCAGGAAGATCTCAAAAAGAGACAGGGAATTGTCAATCTGCCACTATCTAAATATACTAGAATTGTAACTCCCAGAATTCCCAGTAGGAGGTTCAGCATCTTGATTGTATGACTTCAAGGGAATGTAAAAGGATGGATCTGATTAGATAGTAGATGGGTTTGTAATTGCTATAAGTATTAATGCTAAACTCCATGGCAGTATCTTTCTTGAGACCTCAAGGCTAGGAATATTGTCTTATTTATGTCAGTTTTCAAAAGTAGAGAAGGAATCTGTCCTGAATAGTAGTAATATGTCAGGATTGAACGCTAAACTGAGTTGTTCTGAGAGGAGCAATCCCACTAGCTTTGTCTTCTCAGAGTCTTTTCTGGCGTAAGAGTTTGCTCTGCAGGGGTGCTTTTCAAGTGATAAGAATAAAAAATTAATGTAGAGTCTTCAGGAAAGATCTTGAAGAGCATATTAGAAGCATACGAGGTTCCGGTAGTTTGCTGCTGTAGCCTATTTATAAAAGTAGAATTTTTTATGGATTTGTTTTCTTGTAACATAATAGTTCTTTGAACAGGAATCCTAAAAACATTTTACTGAAAGAAAAATGAAATAGCAGTTCCTCACCTTCTATCCTCTTCCAGCATTTACTGCAGGCAATCTGATAGCTACATGATCATATGAGGCAGGTTTTTGATGAAATAATTGATGTAGCGGTTTAAATTTCTTCTGCAACTTCTTTCAGTTTGGTGGAGAAGAAATTGCTTCCAAAATGTTATTTAAGGGAAGGCAAAAAATAAATAAAACAACTAAATGCTCATGGAAGAGATGTGCCGTTTTTACATTTATTTTGGTCATGAGAGGACTGAGGGATGTGTGAAATGTCTAATTTTCTTACCATCAGTGTGCACTCTACTTAGTTTTTTTATCTTTGAGCTAATAAATTGATTAAAGGCTTGGAGACTAAAACATATGAAGAACCATTGCAGGAATTGGGAATGGTTAGTCTAGAGAAAAGAAGAACTAGGAGTGACATGATAGCGGTCTTCCAATATTTGAAGGGCTGCCACAAAGAAGAGGTCATTTTCCAAGACACAAGAAGGCAAGACAAGAACTGATTCAAAGATGGATAGAACAAATGGTGGGAGAATGTATTTCATTTAAACCGGAATTTTTTTCTTCTTGGAATAATATCAGAAAAATTTAAAAAAGAAATAATATATCTAAAAGTACATGTATTGATGGTGGCTAGAATATTATATGCACAATATTGGAAAAATGAAATTATCCCTCCAGAAACAAAAATAATGAGAAAAACTATGGCATAGGTAGAATCTGATAGGTTAACTTTAGAAATAAAAGATAAAGGAGAGTCTAAATATTATAAAATATGGAATAAATTTTATAAATGGTTATATAATAGAAGACAAGGTTGAAATACTAGTAGTTATGATTTGATTAATTAGTAATCAATATTTTAATAAGGAGATTATAAATGATGAAGTAAAATGTATTTATGTATAACAAGGATAAGTTGGATGTATTGTGTTGTATTCGCATAATTAGAATTAAAAATAACTTTAAAAAAAAGAAGCAATGGATGGAAACTAATCAAGGAGAGAAGCAACCTGGAATTAAGGAGAAACTTCCTAACAGTGAGGACAATTAACCAGTGGAACAGCTTGCCTCCAGAAATTGTGGGTGCTTCATCACTGGAGGTTTTTAAGAAGAGACTGGACAGCCTCTTTGTCTGAAATGGGGTCTCCTGCTTGAGCAGAGTGTTGGATTAGAAGACCTTTGAGGCTGCTTCTAGTTCTATTCTGACTGATTGATTGAGCCTTCTTTTCTTGAACTAGATGACCTACAAGGTCCCTTCCAACTCTGTAAATCTGTCACTAAGTTGCTTGAGTCTCCACGATCAATTTTGGGTTGCGGGATTTTGCAACTTCCGTGCTTAACTAACTTCTGGGAAAGGGATATGCTTGCTGTCCCACTCTTTCAATAGTTTGGACAAGCTTTCTTTCCTTCAGACTTCAGCAGAGCACCTTTAAAAAAACTTTTCACTCAAGTCTACAAACTTGAAATCTCCTGGTGATTTCTGCCCAAATAATTGCATAATTATAGTCTCCATCTTGGTCTTTTTAAAAAACCTTCACCTATGGATACCCCAATGTTTTCAAGCAAAGAAAACATAAGCCTGATACTTCCACATGCTACACATAAGAAAATACAGAGAGAAATAATTATTGGGAAATATAGGATTTTAGCAAGAAAATGTGACAGCTTCATTATCTTTAGTGGAGACTAAAAAATGAAGCACAGAAACAAACATAAAGAAGAAAATATTTCATAATTGCAGCTGATGATATAGCATACTTATTATTGCAGTGTTTCCATTGTGTTATCTAAATTGCTCCTTGACAGTCTTCAATTAATCCACATTAGTTTTGAATTTTTTAAAAAAATCATTATCATCACCATTATCTAGACCAGGGGTGTCCAACCTTTCACCTTCCCTGGGCCACATTAGAAGAATTAAATTTGGTTTGGGCCGCACATAAAATAATATAACAGTAACGATACCTGATCATCCAAAAAAACCATAGAAAACATAGTTAACATATTAAATTTATTTGGAAATGAAGTTAGTGAGATGTTTTTATTATTTATTATTTATTAAAAATTATTTATTTTTTATCGCGGTTTTATTATCATGGTTTTTTTTAATCACGGTTTCTTTATCACGGTTTATTTTCCAGCCAAATTTTGCGGGGAAGCTCGCGTGCCTCGCGCCTACCTCTCCTCCTGCAAATGGCCCGGCTGGATGAGGCAGGACTGAAGGCAGAAGCAGCAGCGGCGGCGGGGGCAGAAGCAGCGGCGGTGGCGGGGAAGAAGCGGCGGTGGTGGGGGCAGAAGCGGGGGCGGCGGCAGGGGCAGAAGCGGGGGCGGGGGCAGAAGTGGCAGCGGGGACAGAAGCGGCGGCAGGGGCAGAAACGGTGGCGGGGGCGGCGGCAGCAACAGCAGGACGTGGCGCTCTGACAGCGCCCACCTTTTCTGTTGCTGCTTGGCCTGGCGCTCGCCTCGCCCCGCCCCGCACCTGCCTCTCCTCCTCCTCGCTGGCTCTGGCATGAAGGTTGGGGTGGGCACTGGGCCGCATTACGAAGCAACCTGGGCCGCATGCGGCCCCTGTGCCGCGGGTTGGACAAGCCTGAGCTAGACTCTGTGCCAGTAAATATTATAGTGTATTTCAATAACTTTCCATTAGTTTTATGAAGGGACTGCCTTTGTGAGTTTGATACAAATTTCCTTATGCTTTTTTCTTATTTGTATTCCTCTGTGCAATTACGTTTGGTATCATCTTTCTGATCCACGATCTCTCTTCTCTGATATTTTTCTATACTTGTAATAAGAAATGGGAGATTAGCATAGCCTCTATTTCCCAACCTCTAAAAATCCTATGAAAAATAATTCCTCATAATAAATCAATTAGAATAGAGCTGGAAGGGATATTGGAGGTCTTTTAGTTCGACCTGCTGCTCAAGCAGGAGATACCATTTCAGACAAGTGACTGTCCAGTCTCTTCTTAAAAACCTCCAGTGAGGAAGCACCCACAATTTCTGAAGGCAAACTGTTGCAGTGTCAGAAAATTTCTCCTTATTTCTAAGTTGAATCACCCCTTGATCAGTTTCCATCCATTGTTGTCTGGCCTTCAGGTGCTTTGGAAAATAGCTTGACCCCTTCCTCCCTGTGGTAGTCCCTCAACTATTGGAAGACCGCTATCCTGTCTCCCCTGGTCCTTCTCTTCACTAGGCTAGCCATGTCCAGTTCTTGTAACCGTTCTTCCTATATTTTAGCCTCCAGTCCCCTAATCATATTCATTGCTCTTCTCTGCACTTTTTTTAGAATCTCAACATGTTTTATATAGTGTGGTGGCCAAAACTGGGTGCAATATTCTAGGTGTGGTCTTACTAAGGCTTTAGAGAGTGGTATTAGTATCTCACTTGATCTTGATTGTATCCCTCTGTTAATGCAGCTTATGATAGCATTGGCTTTTTTGGCTGCCACCGCACGTTGTTAGCTCATATTTAATTGGTTGTCTTCTAGTGTTTTACCTACAAGTTTATTTTATTTTATTTATTTTTATTTATTTTATTTATTTTATTTTTTTAAGTTACTCTTCCATATTCTTTTTTTGAAGAACTTTTTGTTTATCATTATATACATTACTAGCACTGAATAGTCTTGAATAAAATTAACTTTGAAGACTACATATATTACTTGCAACTCTGGAGGATGTGGAAATTAATATAGTCTAGAGAAGATCAATCATTTATGGCAGCTAAGTAGCATCAGATCTTTTGTCTTTGATTCTCTATTCATTAAATCTTGATTGGTAGCATATTTGATATAAGAATATCTCCACAATACTGAACTCCTTGTGACATTATTCCAAGCTTCCTCATCTAACAATTTAGATTCATAGAGTATTTTAATAAGAATCCAAGGTTGATATCATATTCATGTGAATGCATTTATTTTTCACATACTGTAAATATTCAGCAAGTCCCTTAGATCATATTGATTATGGAAGCATCATACCGGCAGTGACACAAATGAAATTATTTTACCACTAGGATATTTCTAAGCATTGAAAATTGCAATGCTTACCCACAGTGATGTACAACCTGTTGAATGATCTCAAAACAAAATCAGCCATTTTGATTGTCAGTACGCTGTACTGTATATAATTCTTAGGTGATAAGGTCCAGGCAACAGTAATTTAACAATAGCTTCACCCCAATTCATTTATGATGTGTCCTGAGGTCACATAATCACCTTGTTCTGATCTGGCTTCTAAACACAACAAACTCTCTGTAGTTAACTAAATGTTTCCTTTATTAGGAGCGCCTGCAGCCCCGGCAAAAAGTCACTCTCACACACAGCAAGCTGACAAGCTCCCTGTCCAGGAGGGAGATGAATAGTTGAGTGCCACATCTATTCCTCTCCATCCTTTTATTCCCAGAGCTAGGATGGGGCCTCATTAGCAGTGGTGGCTCTTCCGTCCCAAGGATCGGCCCATATGTTTCCACTGCTCTTCTCTTCTCTGCCTTCTGCGCATCTATGCATCAGGCACTGGACCCAGCTGTTCCTCCTCTTCCTCATGAGCCACCTCCAGGCTGTTGACTGTCCTTCTGAGGGCGGATGGACGGCTCAGGCTCTGCCTCTGTCTCTCTCTCTGACAGTTCCATTCTGTCTTCCCCCTTGGAGATTTCAAGTTGCCTTGATGTTGGACCCTGACTCCCACGCCTCCTCCTCTGACTCAGTTGCTGGAGAGGCTGGCGGCTGAGAGAACACAGCACCCCTTTTGCAACCTTCTGACAAAGTCAGATTCACTTAACAACCATGTTACTAACTTAACAACTGCAGTGATTCACGTAACAGCTGTGACAAGAAAGATCGTAAAATGGGGGAACAGTTCACTTAAAAACTGTTTTGCTTAGCACTGGAAATTTTGGGTTCAATTGTGATCGTACATTGAAGGCTACCTGTACATCAGAGGTGTCAAACTGGCAGTCCGTGGGCCATTTGTGTTATGTGCAGGCCACGCACACCCCAGTTCCACGAAGGGGAAAAACATTGTGATACCTCATGTGACGGCAGTGTGACACCGTGAGTTTGAAACCCCTGCTTTAGATGAATAGGAAGAGGGAATTATAAGGCATTACAGAAGTTGTACGATCTGCCCCCACCATCCTTAATCACAATCTGAGTTGGCTCCAATTGTGAATTTGCGGGAAAAGATATCAGCTTTCCAAGCTTTATACAGCAGAAAGAAATTGTATCCACTACCCACGTGAAGAAGAAAAAATGAGCAAATATTGCAATTGGTTTCTATTCTATTTCTATTAAAATATAATGAGGGAGAAGATCAGCATTCCATTATGTGGTTAAAGTAAATGGTGTGTTGGAGTGCCAGGTAGTTTTCTTTTTTAAACTAATCAATGGTTGTTGAAGTAGATAACAATGTTCTTCAAAAGAAAAGATGGAAAATTGTCTCTCTGGGATTAAACGATTATGCTAGTAAAATTATTAGAACATGATGGCTGCTCTCTTAAAAATACTTACAATGCTCATGCCATCATCCATCAGTTTAAATTTGATATTAAGTGATTTTCATCTTACAACATGAAGTACTAAATTAGAGCCTCTGCTGTTAAAGGAGATTTGCAAGAATACTTTAAGGAAAAAAACATACACAGGTTGCCAGGTCTTTTTGTTTGCAACTTATGTAACCTACAAATTGCCTTTCTAAAGCTTAACCTTCACACAGACTAAGTGGCTTTAGATTACCTTGCTGGTATAAGTTCAAGGCATCTTAAGCTCCCAAAATAAACAGATAATTATACATAACAATGTTCTTGGACTGTAGCATGGAATAATGCATACTGTAACTGAATGTTCCTACTGAGCAATTTTGTTCAGAAAATAACTATGTTAGGAAAAAAGAAAAGTCAGAACGATTATTCTTAAAACTATTAATACAAAGACTTGTTTGTCCCTGGACCTGAATAGAAATGTTTCAATCTATTTTAGTGCTATTTACATGGCTTGGCATTATTTCTCCGGGAGTTCAGACAGGAAACCCAACAAGCTTACATACTGAGAAATGTTTATCAACTTGGAGTTTTATATGTATGTAAAAACAGGACAAAAGGATCACCATCAGCAGCAGCGGTGGAATTCCATTTTTTTCCTCATCAGTTCTATGAGAATGTGCAGCAATGAAAAACCGCCCTCTGTCAGCACTGGTGAGGTGAGCTGTTTTTTTTTTAGCTCAGCTGAAGTGCGGCAATTCGCTCTGCCGCATGAATCAGCTGACCTAAAAACCAAAGGAATATAGGACAGGATAGCGCGGGGAGCAGGTGGGTGGGGCCAACCAGAGATGGTATTTGCCAGTTCTCCTGACTAGTCAACATTTCTGCTACTGGTACGCCAGAACCAGTCCAAATCAGCTGAATACCACCTCTGATCATCATCATCCCTGGGACTGAAACTGGGATCTTTTAAATGCAAAGTATGCCCCCGTACCACTAAAACCTTTCTCCTATCTTCAATGTAAAGCCCTATAACATGTGTGTCAAACTCGTGGCTTGCAGACCAGATGCGTCACATGCTGGCCACTCTCATACCCAGTTTAGCGAAGGGGAAAAAAGTCATGATATGTCATGTGACGCTGCTGTGAACCGTGGTTTTGACCCCCCTGTCCTATAGATTGTTAACCTGAGGTTGATGTTTGTTATTTGCTTAATAATCCCTATTTTGTTTTGTGGAGGTTGTTATTAGACCATTTTAGTTTGGACTGCCTGTTAATTTAATACTTTTGACCGTTTTGTGTCTTTTTTTAGTTTTGTGCATCACCGAGCGTCCACTGGAGTTGGGCAAAATAAATTTACATAAATGTTAAGTAATAAATCACACATTAATACTGCATATCCCTTAATTTAAACCAATGTTTTTCAAGTTTGGCAACTTTAAGATATATAAGACTTCAGTTCTCAGAAATCCCCAGCCAACCATTTTAAAGCTGCCAAGTTTGAAAAACACTTATCTAAATCAATCTTGTCCGATCTGATGCTCTCCAGATGTGTTGGACCAGTTTCCATAATTCTTCATGGTCATTGTAGATGAGAAATGAATCCCAATATATATAAAAGTTACCAGACTTGGAAATAGGGCGTTGGTGCTTACCTGATACACCCATTCTCTGTGAGCTGTGAAGAGAATCCAGAAGTGGGAGGTGCTTCAGTCTCTTCTGGAAAGGCTGGGCTTAAAACTCCTGGACGCTCCTCCTCCTCCTCCTCCTCCACGGGACACCTCCTCAGCATCCCCCAGTTTTGCGAAGACTGAGTGCCAAAGTCTGGGGCTCATCACTTAATCTAGATCCCTGACCAGAACGGAACCCCACCAGACGGAAAGAAATGGGTGGGCTGGATGCTCTTCACAGCTCACAGAGAACAGACATATCAGGTAAGTACCAATGCCCTTTCTCCCATGAGCTGTTCAGAGCATCCAGAAGTGGAACATACCAAAGCTTGGCCTGTCCTTAGGGAGGGACTCCGTCTGGATCAAAATCCACTCCTAAACTCTGTGGACCCTCTGCAGCACTCTTCTGCCAAATGAAGCGTCCACTGAGGCGTAGACATCAATTTCATAATTTCTGACAAAGGGCGATGGTGAAGCCCAAGTCGCCACTCTGCAGATTTCGTCTGTGGAAGTCCGAGTGGCCCATGCTGCTGATGTTGCCTCACTCCTTGTCGAGTGGGCTGTAATGCCCTTAGGAACTGAGATGGACTGGCATTCGTAACATTTAGCTATGGTGGCTCTCAACCATCTACCAATGGTCATAGATGACATCCTGTGTCCTAAAGTGGATGGGTTGAAGGATAGGAATAGAGCCTCAGATTTTCGAAATGCTGCTGTGCGGTCTAGATAGATGCTTAATGTCCTTCGAACGTCAAGTCGATGCCATTGATGCTCCAGTCTATGAGATGGTTTCAGACAAAAATTTGGAAGCACCAACTCCTGTGCTCTGTGGAAGCCTGAATTTACTTTAGGGATGAACAATGGATCCAATCTTAGAACCACTCTATCCGCATGAAACATGCAGAGGTACTTTCTCCTCGACAATGCTGCCAACTCGGAAATCCTCCTTGCTGATGTGATCGCAATGAAGAAGACCACCTTATATGTCGGGAATTTGAGACTAGCGGTTCTTAAAGGCTCGAACAGGCCAGTTGTAAGTGCGGTTAACACCTTGTTGAGCTCCCAAGTGGGATAGCAGTGAATTACAGGAGTTTGTAAGTTTGCAGCACCCTTAAGAAAGCTGTGGATATGTGGATGGTGCGCTATGGAACAAAGGTCGCCCCAGGATATCACCGAGGCTAAGGCCACCACCTGTCTGAGTAAACCCTAACCCTAACCCTCTTTAAGGCTCTGATCTCTCTGGCCAAAGACTGGATACTATTCAACCTGTCCTGAGAGAGAAAAACCTTGCCTTCCATGGTATCTATCACTGCCCCTAAATGAACTAACCTAGTTGAAGGGATCAAATGGCTTTTATCCCAATTTATGGAAAAGCCGTGACCTTGAAGAGTCTCCAGAGTAATCTTGGAATCCAAATTTGCTTGATGCCTGGAAGATGACAAAATTAAAATATCATCCAGATAACATTGTAAATGAACAGATTTGATCCTGAGGGAGGCAGCCAAAGCCGCTAGGACCTTGGTAAAAGTCCTAGGGGCTGAAGCCAGACTGAACGGTAGGGCGATATGTTCGTAGTGCCGATCACAGTAGCAAAATCTAAGATATTTGTAGTGAGCAAGTCTAATTGGTATGTGTAGATAAGCCTCTGTCAGATCTATAGAGGTCAGGACATTGTTCTTTCTGATGCTGAGCAGAATGGACTGGATTGAATTTTTGATAAAGCAATGATCTGTTCAGACGTTTGAGGTCCAGAATTGCCCTCTAGCCCCCCGAACTTTTTGGGACCACAAACAATAGAGAGTAACAGCCTTGACCCGTTATTCAGATGGGACCTCTCTAATGGCCTGAATATGCAGAAGATGATTGATAGCCTCCTGCATCAATGCTCTCTTAATGGGGTCCGTGGACCTAGGGCTCCTAATGAAAAAGTTTGGAGGGGAGGATTGAAACTCTAGTGCCAAATCAAACCTAACAGAGTCCCTGACCCACGCATCAGAGGTGGAGCTGTCCCATTGATCAGCAAACAATTTTAGCCGCCCTCCAATGGGAGCTGCTGTCAAGGACTCACTTGGGGTGATGAAAAAATCGGCCTCCGGTACCTCTGGGGTTTCTTCTGTTTTGGCCACCCCGCTGAACTCTGTCGGCCCATCTAAAACTGGACCTGTAGCCTGATGTTCTTTGCGATCTGGGAACATATGGGCCTTGATAGTAGGTCCGAAAGGAACCCCTTCAAAATGACTGGGGCGTTCTGTTTTCAGACCTCCGAAAAAGAGGGGGAAGCACTTTTTTCTTGTTTCTATTCTCAATAAGCAGGGGCTCCAAGACACTGCCAAATAATTTATCCCCCAATATTGGGGCTGATACCAGCTTGCATTTATGCTTGGTATCCGCTTGCCAATGTCTGAGCCATAGCAGTCTCCATGCTGATACGTGAGATGCTATGGCTCTAGACGAGAATTTGACTGCATTAAATGTGGCATTGGCGGAGAATTCTGCCGCTGCAATAATCTTAGCAATGTCCTGGTGGGCTCTAATATTTGACGCCAGTAATATATCCCTCAAATGGAAGATCCCTCAAATCGTAGGGAGGACCATGTAAAAAAGGACGCAGCTGTAGCTGCCCTAATGGCCCAGGCTTCAGAAACATGTGCCCTACAGAGTGCCAACTCTGCTCTCTTTTCCTCCAGTTTCTGGGCTTCCTCAGCCTCTTTGGGAAAGGTTGAAGAAGAGGCCAGTGCCACAATGGGCTCATCCACCTCCGGCGTTTTGAGAAAATTTGAAAACTCTGGTGGCAAATTATAATATCGTTTATCGTACCCTGTTGGGGCTGGGTAGGATGCTGCTGATGCCCATTGATTTTGTACTAATTCAGCAAACATACGAGGGACAGGAATAGTTTTTGCCTCATTAGCCAGTTGTGAGAATATTAGATCCTCGGATTCATCCTGAGACCCTGTTGACAATGGATGAGGGCTTGATGTGCCTAGTTTAGAGGTGTTCTTTGCTTTGAACAGTAAAGATTTCAAGAGGTGCAGACGAAAAAGGCCAGAAAAGGTAGGTTGGTCCGGAATGAGGCCTTCGTCATCCAACATTCCTCGTTCGAGTGGGTCAGCCTCTGACAACCCCAAGTCCATCTGATGGATCGACCCCACCTCCATGGGAACATCCTGGTCATCTAATTCCACCTCCACCCAAAGATCCTGGGCTGGTATGGCAGGGATATTGGGGAATACCTGAGTTTGATGATGTCCCATATGCGCAAAGAATCGAGCAGACAGGGGTCCCTCTTCCGAAGTAGCCGAAAAGTGTCTGGTCCGAATGGATTGCTGAACTCCAGCCGCAATGCCCCTTTGTATGGCCATCTCCATCCATTGCCTCATTTCGATGGGAATAGTCTCAGGTAATCCCTCCTCCTGTCTTAAACCGGTGGCTGTAGGGGTGAAGGTTGCCTCTGGGATTCATGGTCCCCAAGAAGGGAAACCAGCGGGGAATGGTGTCTGTAATATTTAGGCATGAACTTGAAGCCAGCCGTTTAAAAAGGCGGGAAGGCAGAATCTCCGATGTTAATTGCCTGAGCAGTTTCACGAGCCGCTGCTGCTGACTCTCCAAAATGTCAGACAAACGATCCTTTAAGGAGAAGTGAGCCATGGCTGCGAGTGTCCCGGCAAGATCGCAAAGATAAGACAATCGTGGAATTAGATCGGCTAATTGCCTGAAGCGGCCGTCTCAGACTGCCTGCAAAGTGGCAGGCTCCACCAGTCACAAAGAGCTGCTCTCAACTGATCGGGGTGATAACCTAATAGAGCCACAAGCCTTGAAATCGCCAGATTAATCAGGGGGGAAATTTGCAAGCCGAATTAACCCAAGAGCAAACCTGAATCTTGACTAGCTGAATCAGAAACCGTTCCAGTCAGGGAGTGCACAACCTCTTACCACGAAGGCTGAGCTAAAAACTGGGGGACCGAGGAGGTGTCCCGTGGAGGAGGAGGAGCATCCCGGAGTTTTAAGCCCAGCCTTTCCAGAAGAGACTGAAGCACCTCCCACTTCTGGATGCTCTGAACAGCTCATGGGAGAATTTAAAAATTCTTAATATTAGATGCTGTAATAACAGTTGTAGCAGCATCTTCCTGTAAAATATCAGAAGCTACAGATGACGAGAAGGATTTAGAATACCTTTCATTTCCCTATCACTCTTATTGCAGTTCCTAGAATATATTTTAGGAGGCACAATGGCAGTGGACAGCATCACTAACAGGAAACAGGGCATCTAATGGACTTCAGTAAGGAACAGCATTTGTAATATCATTGGAGCTATGAGGGAAGAGCTAATGCTGTAGCAGTTCTCTTTTTACTAAACTCATTTCCTGTAACCAAAGCGTAAACCACTCAATTCCTGTCACTGAAGCTGATAATCTCTTTAAATAGTTATTTGTTTCTTTAACATCATCTGTGTGCATGCTGCTGGCAAATAGACCCTAATCCCAATAAATTTACTAGTGAGACTCTTTCTGCTGCTCATTAGCATATTAATTTCAGCAACATTGTTGGGTTTTGTCCCAAGAGGCGAGTTGCATATGCCCACAGAAATCCTTCCTCCCACTGATGGTTGTCAGAGATGGTTTTTTCCCTCTGCTATTAGCCACAGTGATCTTCATTATTCAGCAGGGGGAGGTGAAGCTAAGTGCATCTAAAATAGCTGGGGGTGGGGGGGATCTGTTTCCCAGCTGCATCAAACTCACAGGGTGGTAGGCCGTAGATTTTAGGTAGATTGCTGCTACAACAATGTCAAGGTTATTGTGGCCTGATTGCTTCCCTTTCTTGGGGCATCTCAAGCATGGGAAGGATACCTCGCAACAGCCTAGACCCAGTTGTGGTAAAATGGGGGGAAGAGCCTCTGCCTGATATTTCTAGAGTTCTACATTACAATAGGTCTCCTGGAGTTTCTACTGCACTGTCAATGGCTTAATTCTCCTTATTGTTCCCTTTTAAGGGCTATCTCTCTCTCTCACACACACACACAGAAAGAGAGAGAGAGATTTAGATATAGACGTATGTAGATATAAAGATAGATAGATAGATTTTGATATAGATGTATGTAGATATAAAGATAGATAGATTTAGATATAGATGTATGTAAATATAAAGATAAATAGATAGATTTAGATATAGATGTATGCAGATATAAAGATAGATATATATTTAGATCTAGATAAATAGAGACATGCAGATAGATAGATAGATAGATAGATAGATAGATAGATAGATAGATAGATAGATAGATAGATAGATAGATAGATAGATAGATAGATAGATAGATAGATAGATAGACAGACAGAAAGACAGACAGACAGACAGACAGACAGACTTAGGTATAGATATAGATATGTAGATGTAGATGAATAGAGGTAGGTAAGTAGGTAGATAGATAGATAGATAGATAGATAGATAGATAGATAGATAGATAGATAGATAGATAGACAGATAGATAGATAGATCTCCAAACCATAATTGTGCAGTCATTACTGTGGACTGTTCCATGATATTCATGTGTTATGGGATCATTATCATCATCATCATGTTAGCCATTGTCAATCCACTGCAGAATGAAGGCCTCTTCTGCATGTTTGTATTATAACCAATTATATGGTCCTGAGCTTTCTTTTGCCAATAGGGGCCACAATACTTGCTGATGTCATCAATCCATCTTGTTTTAGGTCGCTTTCATGCATGCTTTTTTTATCAAGTGGGATCCATTCTATGACTGCATTAGTTCACCTGCCATTAGTTCTTCTGGCTATGTGACCAAGCTATTTCCATTTCAACTCTTTTACTCTCTTGATGATATCATATAGGGGTATAAGCCGTGTGCAGGTTTTTCTATCTTATCTTGTAATGCCGAGCATGTATCTTTCCCTGGCTCTTTGCATCGGTCGTAGCTTTTGTATCAATTGTGAGGTTAGTGTCCATGGTCCACCGACACATATTAGAACAGGTAGCACACACCGATCAAAAACTTTTCTCTTCAGGCATAGGGTGGGGGAGGGTTCGCTTATTCTGTTATGGGATATCACAATATTATTAGTTTTCATTTCTTTTTTGACTCACTATAAATCAGGGGTGTCAAACTGGTGGCCTGCGGGCTGGATGAATCACATGCAGGCCATGCCCACCCCAGCTCTGTGAATGGGAAAAACATCATGTGATGGCAACATGATGCCACAAATTTGACACCTGTGCTATAGATCAGTGGCCTTCTGGACACCAGGGACCAGTTCTGTGGAGAGAGGTTTTTCCACAGACTGGAGGGGGTGTGGGTTCGTGTTCTGCTTGCATCCCTCAGGTGGGGCATCCCTCTGGAGACCCCTACTATAGATTTATGTTTCTAGAAGGTCCCAAAAAGCTTCACAGTTACAGCCATCAGGCAAATGAACTGGTCCTCATGCAGCCCTTATGATCATTTGAGTTTTGAGACCTCTGGTTTAAAATAAAGAAGCAACTTCCATTATACCAAAGGGACAGTGATCCGTTTATACAGTATTTTTCTCTTCAACCTCCTCTTTTATTTCTTTTTCTGTGCTCAGAATAATGTATTAGGAAACATCCTCAATCCAATTATATATTGTAGATGTATTGCTAAGTTGACCAGTGACTAAGTTCAATGCACATCATTAGCAATTAAGGAGCCTAACTTGCAATATTAGGCAATTTCTCTGAGAAAAGCAGTGCAAAAGTTTTCTGGATATCTGCAATGCTTAGTGTATATGGAGATTCTCAATCATCCAGGTCATGGTTGTCCCAAAGGTAGTTTTCAAAAGGCACCTTTGGGACTGCAATCAGGGGTGGGATCCGACTGGTGTAACTACCAGTTCCGTGATTTTACATTTTTCACCTGATGCGCGCTTGCGTGTGTGTTTATATCATCAACATCTAGCTGCTTGGACACCTGAGCAGCGCTGCGTGTGGGTGCACAGTGGTTGAAAAAGCATTTTTTTTCCTGCTTTTTCAACCACAGCTGTGCCGCGCAAAGCAGCTGAGGTTGAAAACGCAGGAAATAAAGGTCAGGTAAGAGCCTGGGCAAGCGGATGGGCCAAAACAGCAGCAGACATAGAACTGGTTCTATGTATGCTCACTGTTTGCTGCTTTTCAGAACAACCGGTTCTACAGAAGTGGACAGGACCGGTAGAAATCCCACCCCTGCTTAAGATACTGTAACCGAAATATTATAAATAGAAATTACGGAACTTAATGCTAAGATGATCTTCAATCAGCAGTGTCTAATCTACCTTTAATTACCTTTTTTGGTGACTGTTGAAGAACTCTGCTAACTGATGATCTTGCACCTTTTTAAGTTCACTACCAGCAAATTTAACAAGAGATACCAGTTAAATAACATTGGTTACTTTGGTCCACGCTAAAATATGTGTGTGCTTGGTATGATTACATACATATTCCTAAACAGGGTGTATTTTTGGTCTACTAAAGCAAAGCAATAAACCATTTATTGACCTTTTAGCTTGATGTTGTTTACATTGATAGGGAAGTTTTTAATGGGATCTCAATAGAATTCTTAAATACTATTCGGCAAAGTATTGAATTTATCTTATGACATCATTCCATTAATAATATTGCAGAGAAATATAAGATAAACTCTCATTTCACATTCTCACGTACAACTACTACTACAATTACTACCAACCTGCCTTCAGTCAAGGACCTGTATACTGCAGGAGTCAAAAAGAGGGCTGTGAAAGTATTTACACACCCCTCACATCCCAGATATAATCTGTTTCAACTCCTTCTCTCAAAACGATGCTACAGAGCACTGCACACCAGAACAACTAGACACAAGGACAGTTTTTCCCCCGAACACCATCACTCTGCTCAATAAATAATTCCCTCAACCCTGTCCAACTATTTACAAAGTCTGCACTACTATTACTATTAATCTTCTCATCACTCCTTATCACCCATCCCCTCCCACTTGTGACTGTATGACTGTAACTTTGTTGCTTGTATCCTTACAATTTATATTGACTGTTTCCTAGTATGATTTGATTGCTTATTGTACCCTATGACTATCATTAAGTGTTGTACCTTATGATTCTTGGCTCTTGACAAATGTATCTTTTCTTTTATACTGCGAGCATTTGCACCAAAACAAATTCCTTGTGTGTCCAATCACACTTGGCCAATAAAGAATTCTATTTCTATTTCTAACCTCAGGGAGCCAAAATATTAGAAGTTATGGATGTTTTCTGCATGATACTGCATGATTTTTAACAAGGAAATAAATCTAAAGTTTGAACCATGGCATGTTCTCATAAAACACTTATGTGCTTCAATTTTGTCCTACTATACAAGAATGCCAAATCAGTTCTAGCATCACATTAGTGACTTAACAGAATCCAATTTATTTTGTTTTTTCTATTGTTTGTACAAAAAAAATTGTAATGCCATCAAAATGCTACATAACATAAATCAGATTGAATGCTGACCTGAGGTTTATTTGTACACTGCCCAGAGGAGGTGATGAAGAATAGTTTCTAAAATTTGATAAATAAGGTAAACATTGGAAGACTAACGATAGAGCCAATAATTTTATCAAGCTACAAAATAGTCCATTGACTTAATTCTTTCTGTCTCTTTTGGAGACAGATGGAGAAAATGTTAAATGCAATCTTTGGTCATAAACATAGCATATCCCCCCACATCCTATATGATATGGGGGCGATGATCCTGAGAGACAGGAGGAAGAGCAACAGACTAGACAGTGGTCAGACAAGAGGCAGCTGACCTTCTGCAAAAGGAATGGGGGCATGGCAAACATCTCCTTCCTAGTTTCTTGGACTACAAAGGTGAGGAATGTACTTTCAGAGTTGCAAGATTCTGTTAAGGTAAGCTTACAATAAAGTAGGTCTGGGAATAGTTCTTGTCTTGACTACTTCACAAGGCTAATGCATCTCCAGGGAACTTTACTTGGCTCCAGTAAAGGAGAAATCTAGGAGAAACCAAGAGTTCATTTTTTTTTAATGCCTGCCAGGGGAAGTGGCTACTGAGAAGACATGCTGCCTTAGTGCTGGCAGGTAGCAACATTGAACAAAAAGAACCTGAAACATGCCTCCTCCTTGTGACCTGGTGGCACAAGCAGATACCCTCAGGGACAGTGGTGGGCACAATTAACAAGTATGATAAATCCATGGGTGGGTTGCTGGGGGTTCACAGAGCCCCTAACTAAGATTCTGTGCAGTTCGGAGAACCCCCAAATCCCACTCCTGGCTGGCCCCGCCCACCCCACCCCACCCCTCCCAAGAGTCCCCATGCAGCCCATTTTGGATGCAGGTAAGTGCAGGGTGCACGCGTAGGCTCAGGGAGGTGAAAACAGGCCTCCCAGAAGTTTGGGAAGGCCGGAAATGGGCCTGTTTCCAGCTTCCAGAGAGATTCTGGAGCCCAGGGAGGCTGTTTTTGCCCTCCTGTAGGCTCAAGGAAATGCCCCTTCCCACCATGGTGCAGGAGGCTGATTAGGCCTCATCCACCATGCAACCAGGCAGAGAACCCTTTGCTAACATTTTTGAAGCCCACCACTGGCCGAATCCATGCAAAAATTCTCCTTAGCTACCCTCTGCTCAAGCCAGAGCTACAAGTTCAGGAAAGCCCTCAAATTGTTCTATCTACCAGTTCTATCCAAGGGAATGCAACCCCTGCAAAAGTCACAGATTATACCTCACCAGAACCAGGGGGGTGGGATTCCTGGTTCTGAACCACTCTGTCTTGCTATGGTTGGGTTGAAGCAGATTCCTCCCCATCCAAACCTACACAGCCTAACAGCATAAAAATGCTTAGACTTGTTAGCACTGAAAAAGTTACCAAATTGGGTGGATAAGGAAACATTTGCAAGAAAACAATTGAGCACCAAGGATTCTGTAGTTGACCTCTAGGCTACAAATATTCTCTTCTTTAAAAATGCTCATGTTGAACCCTGGAAAGAGCAAATGTGGGATCAAATGTGTCCTTTTGGGAGGAGGCATCATTGAAAAGACCTACGAATAGAATAGAATAGAATAGAATAGAATAGAATAGAATAGAATAGAATAGAATAGAATAGAATAGAATAGAATAGAATTCTTTATTGGCCAAGTGTGGTTGGACACACAAGGAATTTGTCTTGATGCAAATGCTCTCAGTATACATAAAAGAAAAGATACTTTTGTCAATGTTGGGAAGCTCTTGGGAAGCTACTCACCATTCCTCTGAATGATAGAGCAGTTTGAGTAGAAGTTTTAAGGATGATCTTTAGATTCATTTAAGAATGTGCAGAAAAGGATATTCTCTCAGATGTTCCAGCTGTATTGGTGAGCACCTCCAAATTAATTCAATGGTGAATATGAACTACATAGTTTTATGTATTAATTTTTATTTAAACCTATGAGAGTTTTATTCAGCAAACAAAATGTATATGTTTGCTTGCATTCCAAAAAATGCAATGGTTTTGCCTAACCATTTAAACTGAATTATTATTATCCATTGACACTGTTGCTCTCTAATTCAGCTGAATTCATGCCCAAGGAAGAATTTCTTTTTGTGAGAGGAAGTAGCTCAGTCTCCTCTACTTCTCAGAAGTCTTTTATTTGTAATACACTATCATGCACTACAGCTCCAGTTGAATGTAGAAGAACAAAATTCACAGTGCGATTCATTGCTATGTGTACAGGCTTTATAGCTTACCAATTAGTCCTACAGTATCAGGCCTTATAGCATTTTTTATCATTAACAAAACAACATGAATTTCAGTCTGATTACAGTATTGTTCTCAATACATTAGAACTATATACATAGCTGGTTGTGACAACTATCCCTTCTAGAACAAAATGTTGCATTACTGATATTTCCTACAAAGGCATTAATAGTTATTTTTAATTTTGACTGTTTTATGTATTTTTTTAAATTCAGTGTACAATGCTTACAGTCCCTTTCAGCCTCTGCTCATTTGTTAAATTTATGACAGAAGTAAGGACCAATCCATGGGCTTGAATGACAGTTCAAGAAACAGAAGTCCAAACTCTGTGACTGAAAGACAATGACAGTTCAAGAAACAGAAGCCTAAACTCTGTGACAGAAAGACAATGACAGGAAAGAGCTTTTCCTATGCAAGACAGAAATAACGTGAAAAAAAAAAAAGATGACAACTTCCCAAGTTCCTGTAAAAATAGAGATTCTAAAGATGGGGTTTGGATAGAATGCAAGGTTTGATGTGGAATCTGTGTTGCGCTTTAGGTACATGTAATCGTGGGTCTTTAGCTTTGAAGGACTATAATTGGCAGTGTCTCCTTGAATACAGAACTGAATAGACCTGAAAAGTAGAATTCACTACACTGTAATCTTGACAGATGCAATGTGATGCATCTTACAAGTGTGCCAAGAATAGCACAGATATACATAAAAGATAAAAGAAAATGAGAATTGCAGCAGAAGGACGTTGTTGTAAATATATAGAAAATGTAAAGATATACAATGATGCCAATTTGTTTTCCAGTCCTTTCTCTGAGGTTTTAGATGAAAGAAAGGAGAGGACAAGTAGAGCAAGATAGATGACTCAGTTAAAATGGTGATGGGTGCACCTTTTGAAGACCTGAAGGGTCAAGTTGGGGGCAGATTGTCAAGGAGAATATCTATGTGGTCACTAAGAGCCAACACCAACTTGACAGCACATAATCAATCCAACACAGTGCACGACTTAAACGAAATGAGCAGTATTCTTGGTCTCACTGCAGCGAAAGGAAGTTGTCATAATAAAATGGCTAGTTTTCACTGTGTCACTTTATAAATGAAATTAATCTGAATGTCTGCCATTCAAATCTGCTAAGTTTTTGTATAGAGAACAATAAGTAAAGCTGATGTGTTTTCACTAGTTTTTTTATTGTTTTTGTTGCAGTAATGTTTTCATGGAGGCCCATCAAGTTGCTGTTGAATCCTAGCAACCACACAAACTTTCTCCAAGATTCTTTCCCTCCAACTCATCTTTAAGCCTTCAATAGGGCATACAATTGCTGCAATTGAGCCCATCTACCTTACATAACATTAGTATATCTAATTAGTAGAGACCATCTACTGTACATGGTGTTAGCATATCTAATCAGGGTAGCACTAGCAAAAGCACCTAGATTTATATACCGCTCTACTGTCCTTTACAGCCCTCTCTAAGCGGTTTACAGAATCTGAATATTACCCCCCCAACAATCTGGGTCCTCATTTTACCCACCTCGGAAGGATAGAAGGCTGAGTCAACCTGGAGCTGGGTGAGATTTGATCTTCCAAATTGTAAGCAGCCGGCTGTCAGCAGAAGTAGCCTGCAATACTGCACTCTAACCACTGTGCCACTGAGGCTCTTATCTATAGTAAGAGTAATCTATAGCAGGGGGTCCCTAACCTCTGGTCCGTGGACCAGCACTGGGCCGCAGCACACCAGAAACCAGGCTGCACAAAACAAGCAAAACCCGTATTTGCTAAAAATTGGAAAAATGAGAAAATTCCATTGCAGGAATAAATTATTAAGAAAATATTGGAATGTGCTGAGATGAGTAGATTGACATTTGAAATTAGAGAGCAAGAAGATAAACAATTTTATAAAATTTGGAACCTTTTCTATCAATGGTTGGGTGATATAATACAATAATAGAATATTTAGAATGTTAGATAATAAGGAATATCTTTGTTTTTTCTTTTTCTTTTGTTATTTGACATCATATCTATAAAGTGTTTTTTAGGATAGATTTGGTATGATTATAGGATTTGTTATAGAATAAATTACCTAAATTATAGTTATCTCATAAAGTATGAATGAATAAAATTATAGTCAAATGATTTTTGAATAGTGATATGAGGACATATAAGTTTGGATTGATAATAAGAGTTATGTAACATAACCGTAATTGAGACTAGGAAATGAATGCACAAAACTGATGAACCAACCGACACACTGTTTGTATATATGTATGGAAGAGAGCTGATGTTTTTATGTTTTGTTTGTTTTTTTTAAAAAACCAATAAAATTGTTTAAAAAAAAAACAAGCAAAACCCCATCCACAGGGTGCAGGTAGCTTGCAAAACCACATCCCTTCCAGTCCACAAAAAACCTTTCTCCACAAAACCAGTCACAGGTGCCCAAAAGGTTGGGGGCCACTGATCTATAGTCCCATTGATAGAAAAGAATGTAAAGTGCTGGGGTAGCCGTGGTAAAGGCAACACATATCAGATGTTACATTCTTCCTGCAAAATTCACACCGTATCATTTAATGAATTTCTTGTATCATTCCTATGTAGCAGTTCTGAAGTCAGTGTATATAATCCATGATCTTGCTAACTTTGGTGCCCTTGCATTATTTTGGCTGAAAGTATAGTGGTACCTGTAGTTCTACATGCCAAAGAAGACACCCTGTTGCCTGTCTCCAAATGGGATTATGACATCTCTATTGCCCAGAATTTCAATATATTCCTTCCATTTTAGTTTGAATCAGTCACTACTGTCTGTCCATTGGCATCCATTAATGTACCAATCTGAACTTGGAAGCTCCGACTTTGGACTTTTTTTAAAGGTTTTCCTTGTTTTTGTATGTCTGCTTCCATCTTCAGTGTCTTTGCAATGAAATATTACTTCTTTGCTCTTGTAAGAGGTCCCTGGAATTCTTTATGTTAGTTTGTTAGTTTTTTTCTTGTTTTTGATCTTTGGTGGTTTCTTTCCACATTCATCTTTAACATTTTGATTTCATCCCATGGTTCCTGTAGTACACTATCCATGTGCTACAGGATTGCAGAGTGATTCTTGATATTGTCCTTAAAAATGGTATTTGCTCAAGACCATAGCATAGAAACTGGTTGGCTTTGTCCATTTTATCTTGATTTGGAATTTGCACATCAGCAGTTCATAATCAGATTCACTGTCAGATCCTGGCCGCATCTTTGCTGTTGCATTAATAATATAGTCAATTTAATTTCTGTATATTCTATCTGGTGATGACCATGTATTGAGGTATCATTTTGGTGGTTTGAAGACTATTTGCAATTAAATTATTGGACTGACAGAGAGATTGTTCTTCTGCTTCTTTTTCTAGGCTATACAATCCAACTTTGTTCTCCTTTTATATATTTCTAGACAGCACACTAAAAAGCAGACACATCACCCTGTCAACAAAAGTGCATATAGTCAAGGCTATGGTTTTCCCAGTTGCAATGTATGGCTGTGAGAGTTGGACCATAAGAAAGGCTGAGCACCAAAGAATTGAAGTTTTTGAACTATGGTGCTGGAGAAGAGTCCTGCAAGTCCCTTGGACTGCAAGGTGATCAAACCAATCTTGAAGGTTCAGTACTTTGTCCACCTAATGAGAATGAGGGACTTGCTGGGAAAGATTGAGGGCAATAGAAGAAGGGGATGACAGAGAATGAGGTGGCTGGATGGAGTTACTGAAGCAGACAGTGTGAGCTTAAATGGACTCCAGAAGATGGTAGAGGACAGGAAGGCCTGGAGGAACGTTGTCCATGAGGCTGCAATGGGTTGGACACAACTTCACAACTAACAACAACAACAAGCGCTCTAGTCTCCAACCACAGGAAGCACATCTTGTTTGCATGTTCTGTCAATCAAAACCTGGGTGACTGTTATATTAAAGGGTAATATGCAAAGTATAATTGACTGAAATGTATCAAAGTACTGTCTTTGCTATATTGTTCTTGACAATGAAATCAAAGCCATTCCTTTTTCTCAAATAACTATGGGTCTCCCCTTTAGAGTATAGGAGGAAAACAATAGCAAAGTGGGAGAGCCAGTATGGTCTAGTGGTTTAAGACACCAGACTTGAAAGCAAGAGTCCATGAGTTCAAGTCCTGCCTTAGCCATGAAAGCCAGCTTGATGACCTTGGGCCTCTCACTCTCTCTCAGCCCAACCCACCTAACAGGGTTGTTCTTATGTGGAAAATAGGAGGAGGAGGAAGGTGTTATGTTCACCACCTTAAGTTAATTCTAAAAATAATAACGGAGGGATACAAATAAATAAATAAATAAGTGCTATTTATAGAGAAACAAAGTTATTTGTTTGTAAAGCATAATCATTCCTGCTTTACGGGTTTTTTTTTTTTTACTATAGTCAGAGTAAAGCATAGAAATAGTACTAATGGAGATAGCTGCTCTTTGTAGATGGGATGGATGGATGGATAGGAAGGAAGGAAGGAAGGAGTGGCATTTATGAAAACTATAGATTTTTATATAATTTGAGTGAGGAGGCTGCTTGCGGAGCATATGAAATTGGTATGGCATTCAGGTATATGGACAAAACATACATTTAAGGCAGAGGTGGGATTCAAATTGTTTTACTACTGGTTCTGTGGGCGTGGCTTTGTGGGCGTGGCAAGGGAAGGATACTGTAAAATCTCCAGTCAGAGGTGCTATTTCCCGGTTCTCCGAACTACTCAAAATTTCCGCTACCGGTTCTCCAGAACTGGTCAGAATCTGCTGAATACCACTTCTGAATTAAGGAAAGTGTCACCCCATGTCATGCCTTATAAGAGTGACAATATCAATATAAAAGCAGTGAGCAAATATTGAGAGGAATTCTACATTTTACATTCAAACACAGGTAGTCCTCAATTTACAAGAGTTCACTTAGTAACCGTTCAAAGTTACAGCGATACTGAAAAAGTGACTTACCACCCTTTTTCACACTTAAGACTATTGCAGCATCCTCGTGGTCATGTGATCAAAATTCAGATTCTTGGTGACAGACTCAATTTTTTTTATGGTTGCCGTGTCCCAAAGTTATGTGATCCCCTTTTGTGACCTACTGACAAGCAAAGTCAATGGGGAAGCTGATTCACTTAACAACCATGTTACTAACTTAACAACTGGAGTGATTCACTTAACAATTGTGGCAAGAAAGATCATAAAATGGGAGCAAAACTCACTTAGCTACTGTCTTGCTTGGCAACAGAAATTTTGGACTACCTTTTAACCCCCCAAATGGAGAGTTCAGCTACTGTGGCCTGTCCTTGTTTGTTTCATTATATTTATTGCTTTATCTCTTCAGGCCACCCTCTCTGATATTAGGATCCTCCAGGCATGTTGGATTTAATTCCCATATTTGATAACCATTTGGCTTTAACTGTAGTTAAGATGATTAGGAAATTGAAAAATTGATATCTAAGATATCTAGAAGGGGCAATTTGAGGAAGGCTCAGTGACTTCCATTTCATAAATGAAAAATTGAGTTTCTGCTGCTAGCAGAATGAATCTGTAATGCAAGGGAATGTTTTCAGAAAGGAAAATACATTAGGATTCCTTGTAAAACAAAACAACCTGACAATATGTCAACGGATAAATCTAATTACGAGTCTGTTTCTGCTGTTCTTTCATGGTTGCGTTCCTCTTTTAGACACGAAACAGAACTTCCAAACAGCTGAATATAGAATGTGCTATAAACTTATGAAAAATTGCTTTTAAAAAGAGATTGTAGATAATGCTCATATGATATGCAGGAAAAAAAAGTCTGGTAAAATCTAGTCATCAACAGAATTTGTTTTAAAAAGTGGTTTGTGTGAATGGCAATTTTACTTGATTTGAAATAACATTCTGCATTCCTTTTTTTTAATGTAATGATACTAATAGTGTAGAACAAAATTACTTCTCTTATTTTGCTGCTATACCAAATGACACACTCTGAGGTAGCTTGTAAAAACATGTCTCCTATCTCCTGATTAAAAGCAAACACCAGTGGTGTCTGATTTCCCAAACAAGGCATATGGTATTTTTTAAAAAATGCATGCAATATTACAGAAGTTAGCATGCCTACGAAGAGAATTTAATGATATTTAACCCATGAACACCAGCAGGTACAGTAAGCAAAGGGTGAAACCAGCAAAGAAAATAATTTGACAAAATCAGTTTAACTTCCTGAGCTTTTTGTTTTTTTGTTTTGGGTTTTATTAGCATAAACCTTCAGGAAAGATTATATAACTAAAGAACTGCGGAAGTAAGTATATTTCTGCCAATAAATCTGCTTTAGCATTATTATTACTTGCAAGCTCTTGTTCACAATTTCTGATAACCTAAGATAGTAATTGACATTAATCCAATTTGACACCTCCAGGTGTGATCTGGAAATCTCAAACTGATCTGCAAGACCAAATCATAGTCTCCTAATATAAAATTGACATAAGCCAAAAGTTAGCAAGGAAAGTAAGTCTAAACTACAATAAGTACACTAGCTGTAAACAACAATAAGGTTCTTTAGCCTGGTGTCCCCTTTGACAAAATAGGATTCCAGCCAGAAGATAGATTAATAGAAGCTTCTGTGGCGCAGTGGTTAGAGTGCAGTACTGCGAGCTACTTCTGCAGCCAGCTGCCTACAATTTTGCAATTCAAATCCCACCAGGCTCAAGTTGACTTAGCGTCCCATTCTTCCGAGGTGGGTAAAATGAGGACCCAGTTTGTTGGGGGCAATATGTTGACTCTGTAAACCACTTAGAGAGGGCTGTAAAGCACTATAAAGTGGTATATAAGTCTAAGTGCTATTGCTATTAATACCTATCTATGCATAAGTAAAGGATAGGCTCCCACAGGTGCAAGGTAGAAAGAACCTTAGCAAAAGGAGAAATCACTTTATATGCAATTCAAACATAATGGGTTTGGAATCTGTTCTTCAATTGGCTAGCAAAATTTAAGTCAATAAGTATCTAGAGAGCATGCCCAGCAACTATATATGGATTGTGTTCACAGCATTCCATAATATTCTTAGCTTGTTCTCATTAGTGACCAATTGAATATTCAGGAGGTGTGGGCTTTCTCATATTATAATGAGTTTGCAGTTTATTAAAGTGCAACTTTTGGGGCAATTTTTGCCCCTGGCCAGTTTGAGTCGGTTCTTATTAGAATTTCACATTCTTGCTTGCAATTTCAAAGAAACTAGAAATAATAATCAATGTATTACTGAAAACAGTTTTCTCTTACTCCCATTAAGAACCTGTCCACTTCCTCCTCTGAGAGTCATTGTTGTTTCTGTTGTCATAACTATGTACAAGTGCTGAATTCGCTTTGGTGAATCATTATCTTTTCACAGCTTTTTGCAGTCTTTGCATTTGCAACATGTGGTGGCTATTCTGGAGGACTGCGGCTCAGCGTGGACTGCGCAAACAGGACACAGAGCAACCTCAGCATTGACATAGCCTTTGCCTATCCCTTCAGGTAAGACATTATTATTCTTTGACACCAGAATGTCAAGGTTTAAGTTGTAGGAGACAGCAGAAAAGGCTGCCATGGACAACTTACATTGTAGGACTCATGTATCAAGGCTGAAAAGACATGGACAACCAATAGATGGCAGCAAAGAGATAAAAAAAGGTAATTTGGGTGCCCTCTGGTGGTTAGTTAGAGGATTATCAAAACAAACTAAAAACAAAACAAAAGGAGAAATGTTTCTCCTTTTGCATTTTAACATGCAAGAAGGGACAGGAAAGGAGAAAGGGAATGAGGAAAGACAAAGAAAAAGAAGGAAAGAGAGCAAGGAAGGAAAAATGAGGAAAGAGGAGAAGGAAGAAGAAAAAAGAATGAATAGGGAAGGAAAAAGAAGAGGTAAGGAAAAAGAAGAAAAGGAAGGAAGGAGATTATAATAAGAGTGAAGGAGGATCTCAGGAAAGTCCTGCCTTAGCACTTGGCCACCACAGGTGCCCCTGACATGAGTCCCATGTCATGCCCATGATGGGCATGTCCACCCTGGCCACGCCCACCATGGAAGTGCCCCCCCCCACACCCTCCAGCCCTCCGAGGTCAAAAACAACTCTGATGCGGCCCTCCATGAAATTGAGTTTGACACCCCTGCTATAGTGACATTTCAGAAATAGGTATGGTTATATTTAGATAAATTGATGTTTTGTGATTGATCATGTTCTATCATGGTAGCCATTTGTAATAAGTCCACAGAATATTCTCATAATTCAGTTTGTGCCAAGAAAATTATCTACCAGTGGTTTAACATTACATGCAAAAGCAATTAAATCTACTATCCTGCTTAATCCTTTTTTAAAAAAAAGATTCAGAGGATCAGCTTTATAAAGACTGAAATAAATGGAATCCTATAACATTTTTTACTCTAATGTGACTACTAATATGTATTATATATCATAGGCCTAGTTCACAGGATAATCCCAAGTGAAGCAGAATTGTGCCAAAGCAATAAACATTTTAAACCCACTGGTTGTAACACATAATACCTCAACTGGCAGTTTCAACATAAAATGGGGCAGCATGGATATTTTAAAGATAATCATAAGCTGTCTGCCATGTTTCAAACTATAATGAAATATCTAAGGAAAAGAGACTCAATACCTTGCAATAGAATTAATGCCATAGAATTAATTCATAGAATTGCTTGTTTAAAAGAGTACTACCAAGAAAAAACCTCTTTCCATAACTTATCATTTGCCATTTTGCTTTTAAATTCCACTTGTGTTTTTATTGGATAGTAATGATATTCACTAATTGTATCTGAGCAGTTAGCAAACCCATGAATTTTTTGTAGGGATATTTATGGTAGACTTAAGCTCTGCAAATTCGTAGTGGGCCTTTATTACAGATTTTCTTTTCCTGCTGGCTTTGCTATTCTCTGCAGACTTTTATATCTCTTTTTTGAAATTCATGAAAAAGGCTCAGAAAATTATGCAAATGTATAATTTGATGCCCTTCCAAGCAGGTCATTTTCAGGAATGTGTTTTACCAAAGAAATATTTTGGAGGGATAAAAGCTCTTGTACTATTTTTTAAAAATGCTTTTTGGGGAGGAAATTTTTTTAAAAAAAGAAGCTTGAAAGTTAGCCATATATTTTCTGATTCAGATGTACACAGCACTGTTTAGTAAGCCAAGAAAAGTAGAGAATCCCAACATGCTGCAAAGCATTTTTCTTTTGAATATAAGGCTTTGCACAATCTTAATTCCATGTGTTTCTTCCCTTTCCATACTGCAACTGAAGATTGTCCTGAGTTTTCTTTATATCCAAACCAGGAAGCCATGATTTGGTCAAGCTAACATGTTTCTTGTATCCTTACAATTTATATTGACTGTTTCCTAGTATGACTTGATTGCTTATTGTACCCTATGACTATTATTAAGTGTTGTACTTTATGATTCTTGTCTCTTGATGAATGTATCTTTTCTTTTATGTACACTGAGAGCATTTGCACCAAGACAAATTCCTTGTGTGTCCAATCACACTTGGACAATAAAGAATTCTATTCTATTCTTAAACTGGTTTCAGAACATTGTAAAGTATTTCAGATTTTGTGTTTAGGTGTATGAGTGTTTCAGGATTTTGTGCGTGTATTTTGTTATTGTGAGAACAATCATTACCTGCTGCCTGAAAATTATGGTTAAATAACTCAGCAGGAGAAGGGAGATGTAAAGGTAACTTTTAAAAAGATGAATATTCGGAGAAAATGCATTCACATTGCATCTATGAGTAAAAGGAATATATAGACGTTATGCATACAAAATGTGACTATTAAAAGAAAAATAGGTATATGCTAAAAAATATGTATATTTTTAATGAAATCATCTTTTAAAAACTCAGATTAAGACAGAAGCAGACTAAACTGAACCTAAATTTGAAAAAAAAAATTGACACTGAGTTTTTAAAACTAAAATGTGAATAACTGAATCAGCCCATCTATGGCCATCTATAGTTTAATGTAGTATGCAATTTTGGAGCAAAAAAAACTTCAGTATAAAATTTGCTTGAAGAAATGCTGCTTGTTTTGAGATTCAATAAATAATTACAGCCACAACATGTCAATTTCATTAATGAATATCCCAGCAAGAGGCAAGTTTTTCTTTCTGAATAGGGATATGTTTATTGGGAAAGACAAAGCCAGTCCAATATTTCCATTATTTCCACAAACCCATGTTCTATCACTCAAAGAAACAAAGAGATAAACTTTTCTTGCAATAGCTCATCACGTACTTCAAACATGGAAATAGCTCTCTTGCAGACGAAAATTCTTTTTTTAAAAAAAATCTGATGAAATCAGCATCATTTTTGCAATGAAAGCTCCAACCTTTGTAGGAATGTGTGATGTCACAATGCCCATACAAAATGGATAAAACTTGCAGTACAGTGATATGAAGGCTGCCGACAACTCTCTTGAAGGCAGAGCAGATACTTAGGGGTGAAATGAGAATTCTGCATCTACCATCCCAAACCTATTAAACTTCTCAGCCTAGCAAAAGCACAAAGAGTCACCTCTATTAAAAAAGAATAGCACTCCCTCTCTTCTGACACAATGAATGACATGTTCTCATCTGGACACAGATTCACATTATCAGTTGTAGTCATAAACTTAGGATTGCTGTGTTTGGTTGGTTGGTTGCTTCGTTGACATTTGGCCGGAGAGGTCAGCCCTCGTAAAATATTAAGATTTTTTATGGATCAGTATTAAATTATGACAAGTTTCACCGATGCCTATCATTTTGCTAACCTAACAAGGATGCTTATAGCTTTGGTTCTGCTTTCTCATATTAGGTCATATTGAATAGGAAAGGGCAATTGAGCAGTTGAAAATGCCAAAGGAAGAGTAATGTAGATTCAGAAGGATCCTTCTTACAGATTCTGCACAACAGGATGCAACATTCATCTCTTCCCTCGATTCATTTTTCAACCTCAGCTTGACAATTTCAAATAAGACCGAACAGCTTAAGACAAACGTATGTGCAAAAGCACTCAAATTAATTTTTAAAAAATGGCATTGTTGGGCCCATGAAGTGACATGGCATTGTGGAAAGACAATCATGAAAGCATTGACCTATTCCTTGCTGGCCATCCTGGTGGGATTTTTTAATATAATTAGTCAGCAATGCTTCAGATCTCCAGGCCTACTGATGCATTATTGAGCAGAGATGCACAGTTATATTGAGCTAAACAGAAAATCGAGGACCATAGGAGAAGGTATAAGTAATAAGAAACAGAAAATGGATTCCAATCTACAATTCTTAAGTAGACCAACAAATTAATGGGATCCGGTGAATCTTCTCACTGAAGTCTTTTTTTGTTACTGACATCTATAGAATATTTTTTATTACAAAGTATATAGATGTCCCACTTAAATCCCTCATATTCATCCAGGGCTTTTGTAACAAGGAAGAGATACTTCGAAAAGCCTTTCACATAATTAAAGGATTATCTTCTCTGTTTCTCTTAAATACAGTTCCTAAATTGGAATGGGCGAAGAGGGATACATTTTTTATCCTTTTTCTTCCTCTGGCATCATTGGCCAATTAGGGAACTGGAGCTACTATTTAATTCTTCGCTAGTATAATATTATTTTTTTAAAAAAATCAAGTGTTATAGAACACCATTAATTGTACTGTTTATGGATTGATAGAAAAACAGCCAAATGTATAAGATTTCTTTGATATACAACTTCGGCAATTAATTGACTGACTCATAGGACCTAACAATATCAGCATTGCTTGGCCCAACTCCATTTTTCATTGTTTGAGAAATGAAAGATTTAAGAAACATCAATAATTTGGCAAATAGACTGATCTCCAAGGAAACTTTGTTTTGACATTGATAAAACAGTGCATCCAACATACATAGCAGAACATTTTTGAAACCTGGTTTGAAATCTCTCTCTTTGGGGATTCAACCGAACCCATGAAACTAGGTAAATGTGAGGCTGTTCTCTGCTCTCTCTGACTTCCAAGCATTCAACTGGATGGTAGACTCCAGAGCTGAGGACAAATAAAACTCTCTTCATGAACTGACACCCTGGATGTTTTACTCAGAGTGAATAGGAGGAGGACGAATATGCAAACTTCTCCAGCCATTTCCAAGTCTTTAGGCTTTGAAGAAGGCTAATGTGACATTAATAAATCAATAAAGACATTATCCAGAAGAAAGCATTCATTTGCATTGTTTTGAAATGTAGGAGAAGATAACTAAGCCTAAAGATTTTTTTTTCATATCTGCACAGGTGAGGAATACTAGGCTCTCCAGATGTAACTGGATGAAGTTCCATCAACAAATATTGGTAACCAGCACATATAACTGAAATAAACATTTAGGTAAAGTCTTAGTGTTGAGTTTGACTCATGAAGTCTATCTGTTCACAGGTAGTATTTTTTTCCTGGCAACTGCATAGAAGTGAGTTGTCATTGCCTCCTTTCAGAATGTATTTTTATCTCTACATTTTGCTTACAGTCCTGGTACTTCCTAGAATGCTTGTTCAGTTTCTTCAAGGTCAGCCAAAGTCAGTTAGTATCTGCATGACAACTGGATACATCATTTTTCCGTATGGCGGAATGATTTGGTATTAACACATTTTCTTCCTTATTGCAACTTGAGGGAACGAGTGAGTTTGGGATCTTGAAAATGTTCCTGGGAAATCGCTTTTCCTCTTCGACAGTGGTTGGTCACATCAAGATATCCCAGAGCATATCTGTGCCATTTTGTGAAGTATTCATATTAAGTATTAGTTTTGCATTATTACAGTTTTTGTTATCATAATAGGAGCTGTGGTGGTGTAGTGGTTAGAATGCGGAATTGCAGGTTGACTCTGCTCACTGCCAGGAGTTCAATCTCAACCAGCTTAACTCAGCCTTCCATCCTTCCGAGGTTGATAAAATGAGGACACTGTTGGGGGCAATATGCTGACTCTGTAAATCACTTAGAGAGGGCTGTAAAGCACTGTAAAGCGGTATATAAGTGTAAGTGCTTTTGCTGTAATAGCTAAACAAGTGTTCGCGTGTGATAACTAGACTTGGGCCACTTAATTGGGTACAGCTCATGTCTCCCTGCAGTCTGTGAATAAGCTTACTGCTGAGAACTCACTTTTTTTTTAGCTGAGTTCAAGTAGGATAATTATAAAGGGAAAATGGACTTTCTCCTTCTACACCCAGAATAAAATCCAAACGTACCTGCAGTTGCAGAGAAATCTATTGATGTGAAATACCATTTCCACATATACACCCCAAATATCCATCTATAGCTGGTTCACCCACCAGGGACTTACCAGTTTTACTCAAGAAGTACAAAGGGTCAACCATTGGTACAATATCTACAAGTAGAAGTAGAAACAGGGGAATACCTGAGTTTATACAAAACACAACCTTGATGAATGCATTCAGACTAACTATAGTCAATTTGTGTTTTCTGATATAAAATGAAAGGTTTTTAATTCAGGAAAACATGTGGGACTTTGATAGCTCTCAATCAGAAAGACCGTTAATACAACTTGACTGCCGGTAGGAAAAATCTTCTGAAAAAAAGAGGGCATATCTGATTCTGCAATACATCCAGAAGGATAATGAGTGGGGAATTTTTAAGATTAGTTCATCGCTGCTATGAATGCTGCCAAATTGCTGGCTCTATCTTGTCATTCTGTGGGAAGAATAGGATGGCACAGAGGGGGCATTAAGCTCCATGTCACCCTGCAATTTAAAACAGAAAGGTTGCCATTGGATAATACCAGAAGATGCAGTGAAGTGCAATGTAATTTTATGACTATTTGAAGTAAATCACACTGTGTTCAAGGAGATGTATTCCTCCAATAATTATTTTTAAAAATTGGCACCTAAGAGACATAGCACACTGAATACATTATTTTTAAATTTTGCTAAAAACCAGAGGGGAAAATGCAATAGAACTATAAATAGCAACCTTAGGTGCAGCTCCCTGATAGAGCTGTGGAAAAAGGAGAGGATGAGTTGAAATTCATTGGCTGCCAGATGGTCTGGCAACATTTTCAGACCAAACAGATGTGACCAAATAGCTTTCCCCAGATGTATATGCCTTCTAGATGAGTTGGGCTTTCCCCCTTATAATTTCCAGATGTGGCATTTGCCATGCTGGCTGGGGATTATGGAAATTGTCCAATTACCTCTGGAAGGAAGATCTTCAGGTTGAAGAGGAAAATGATACAGCATCAACAGCTGCTTACATTTATCTTCATACATTATTTTCTTGTAAAGCTTTCTATTACCTCATAGACCTAATTGGAGACACGAATTGTTATAAATTATGAACAGTGGGATTAAGCATGGTTCAGTGCTAGGTTTGAGCTAATTAGTAAGGAAAAAAACTAGCCGAGCACATCCATAAACACCAACTAGCAGTCAGAAGATATGATGAAAACTCCTTAATCTCACAGGACATGGATAGACTCAACCATAGTTTTAACTGGGAAATTGTAAGCATCCTAGTCTCAGCTATATCCAAAAATGCTAGGGAATTCTTGGAAGCTTGTCATTCAGACAAACCAGCCATCAACTGACATATAAAGATAAACCAGATTTACACACCATCCAAAAGAGATAATAAAAAGCTAAGAAGGAAGCAAAAAGATCAAAATACATTCTCTCTCACAGCCAACACCCAGATAAACAGGGATTGACATCAGATAAACAATCAAACCGAAAACAATATTCTAATCAAGGAAGTACCAAGGAAAAAAAAACATCACTAACACTTGCAAGTTACTGTATATAAACAAGGAGCAAATGCCATCCTCCAGAGTCAGCTGATTTGACTATGACCATGTAGATTGCTCTTTGTGGATGACCTGTGGTAAGACATGGAAAGTACAACTGCCCTGGTTTTGTTGGACCTCTCAGTGGTATTTTATCTATCTCTGTGGTACTTCACCTTTGAGTGCTGAGAATGGGAGGCATTGGTTTACAGTGGTTGTTCTCTTTCCTGAAGAGGTGGTTGCAGTAGGTGGTAGTACGAAGAGAGAGGTCATGCCCTTGACTTTATTGTTATGAAATCTACAGAGTTTAATGTTTCTTATTTAATGATTGTATGAAACTTCTGGGTGAGGTCATCTTGCAGCACAAGGTCAGGTAATTATCAGCATGTTGATGATACTCAGGTATATATAGAGATGGTTGCAATCGGTGGTAGTAGGAAGAAAGAGGTCATGCCCTTGACTTTATTGTTATGAAATCTACAGAGTTTAATGTTTCTTATTTAATGACTGTATGAAACTTCTGGGTGAGGTCATCTTGCAGCACAAAGTCAGGTAATTATCAGCATGTTGATGATACTCAGGTATATATAGAGATGTTGTGGAAGCTTTGACTTGCTGTCTGGAGTTGTTACAGCTTGGGTCGGGATGAACAGGCTCAGCAAGCTAAATTAGCTAAGGGTTGGATGCCTTCCAATACCAAGGATATTCTATATATGGCTCTGGACAGGGTTCCCACATCTCATGCAGAACATGTTTGTAACTTTGGTTCTCCCTCCCTCCCTCCCTCCCCCCCCCCTCTATTTCTCTCTCTCCCCTTCCTTCCCTCCCTCCCTCTCTCATTCCTACTTGGCAGCTACATCTAGGAAGGCCTTTCTACATCTTTATTCAGTGTCATTCCTCATCCTTGATGAGGTTGTCCTCATGATCACTCATGTCTTTATGACTTCTTGTTTGGACTACAGCAAAGTGCTCTACATGAGGTTATCCTTGAAGAGTCACTTTGCAGAGTGAGATGGGTGGCATTTAAATTAAATAAATAAACAAGATCATATGGAAAGTTCAACTGGTCCAGATGTAGCAGTTCATCTAGTAAGGAGTCCTTGGTGCTCTCTGAGCTCGGTTGTTTCCCTGCAGATGTTTCATTACCCAAACTAGCAATAGCACTTAGACTTATATATCACTTTACAGTGCTTTACAGTCCTCTCTAAGTGGTTTACAGAGTCAGCAATCCGGGTCCTCATTTTCCCCAACAATCCGGGTCCTCATTTTACCGACCTCGGGAAGATGAAAGGCTGAGGTGAGATTTGAACTGCCAAATTGCAGGCAGCCGGCAGTCAGCAGACCTAGCCTGCAATACTGCATTCTAACCACTGAGCCACCATGGCTCATACTAGGTAACAGCATCAGTGCAAGCTCTTCTAGTGATGGAATCTTCTATGTTTTCCCATGTAACACTGTGAGAGATAGTAGAAATGCAGGGGATGACACATTTAGTTATCCAAGAAGAGGCAATGAAGTCTAGATATAAAAGGTATGAAAATAATCTGTTTCAAGGAGACCACCAACTTAATTAACCCACTATAATTGAGACTGGGACTTTACTCTTACAGTTTTCAAGGTTATTATTTTTGCTCCAGACTAATATGAAGGATACCTTCCTGAAATCTGTATCATTTTTATTTCTTTGGATTTGCCAACTACATTGGGATTGACACATATCTATATTGTGAGAGCTGCACTGGTTACCAGTTTCCTTCCTGGAATAGTTCAAGGTGATAGTTGCCACCTTTAAAGTCTGACATGGCTTAACATCTGGATATATATGGGACAACTTTCTCATTTCAACTTCTGCCCACAAAATAAGATTAGGGAAGGGACTTTATCTAGGTCCTGTCTCCTAAAGCGCTTCTTCTTTATGGACCACAGAGATAATTCCCTGTTCCTGAGATTAGATTCTGCCCTTTTTACATATATATATTACATACATACATACATACATACATACATACATACATACATACATACATACATATGTTTACTTGAACTATTCCAAGGAAGGAAACTGGTAACCAGTGCAGCTCTCACAATATATATGTCAATCCCAATGTAGTTGGCAAATATTTTAGCAAGCCATCAAAACCTGGCTTTTCAGAGAGTCATGGGACAGATTGGTGGTGAGAGGGATCATCCTGCTGTGAATTAGATGTTGTAGCTGTTGCTCTATTTTGTGAGAAACATTGTTTTCTTTGTAACGGTGCATTGCTTGCTTTTGTTAGATTGAGTGGCACATACATTGTAGTAAAGTAAATTCAGTCACTTCTCTCAACCCTTTTTCAACTTTCTGAATAAAGCTATGTGTCAATTTACACATTTGCCGCCCTCTACTCAGTGGCTGTTGTGGAGAATAAAACAGTGAATTGAACCAACTCAGAATAGCAGCCTAATAACCAACTCAAATTCATAAGGTGGTTGGAGTAACAGCTGTTTGAAATTTCATGGGGATCTAAATAGTGAGGTGATAGCAAAAAAGCTACACAGGGTTGCATATGGAGGAAGCAGTCCTATTTAACAAGCTTTTATGTCAGCAGAAAATTATATATTCAGAGCAGCAATTTCCTGTGACTTTTAGAATGACATGGTACTTACTCTTGATGCTAAAAATGTTCCCTAGATGATTCAGGGCTACTATTGCTTCAGCTCCTTTTTGGTAATTTGTGTCACCAAAGTGCTGGATGACTCTCTCTTTTATCCTTCATCTGCTCCTTCATTTCTAAGACTTCAGGGGTTTTTAAAAGCCAAGAATCTTCACGGACGTATGATTTGCTTAGGGAAGGAGGAAGACAAGGGACAATACTAATAGTAGCCATCACAGTAATTCCAGCGGTGCTACTTTTTAATATCAGCTCTGTGTTGTCTGTGTGGTTGCAAAGAGTCAACAATGAGTTGATGATCCACCATCCATCCATCCATCCATCATCACTGCACTTCATTTCCTCAATTGCCATGGCACCATCAAGATGATTGGCAACAAAGCACAGTAGTGGAAAGCAATAAATGATGTAGCAAATAAAATAATTCCTTAAATCAATCAAAAAGCCATCTGTGCAAATAATCTGTTTATAATAACATTAGGGAATAAATGGCAGAAGTATTTTTGATATGATAAAAAAGGTACATAGAGTTCTGACTATACACACAGACACACCTGCATTATACATACATATACAAATATACACACATAAACGTGTCTATGTGTACACAATATTTAGAGATACAAAGGGTCCTGAGAACCAAATGAGTTTAAGCTGAAATATGAGTGGATACAGGAAATAAATACTTTGGGTGAATTGTGTTTGTGGTTTATTTGATGAGGCTTATCCTTCTGAATTCTTTTGTTTCTTGCTTTTATAGAGAAATAATGGTAAGTTAGTGAACTCTGGCTAGATTCATACATTATACAAAGCCATTAAGAGTTTTGTTTAATTCAGCTACAGTGGTTTTGAGAGCAGTACTACCCATGTCCCATTAGGTCATTGTTTCAGAGATACATCTTTACCAGATTCCTGGATGCCTTCAACAACAGCAGGTCTTTTAATGCACTGTCTTTCATGGAAAAGTTCTTGAAAATCGGTTCGAATCCCTAGCACTTTGTAACAGAGTGAGCTCCTGTTACTTGTCCCAGCTTCTGCCAACCTAGCAGTTCAAAAGCATGTAAAAATGCAAGTAGAAAAATAGGGACTACTTTGGTGGGAAGGTAACAGTGTTCCATGCACCTTCAGCGTTTGGTCATGTCAGTGACATGACAGTGGAGACGTCTTCGGATAGCGCTGTCTCTTTGGCTTTGTAACAGAGATGAGCACCGCCCCCTAGAGCTGGAAATGACTAGCACATATGTGTGAGGGGAACCTTTACCTTTACCTTTTATTACATCATAAAATGTTTTAGGATCATTTTTATGTCATAAAATGTTTAATAAACTTTGCCAGATTTCAAGTCTAGAGGAGTCATAGGTTCTGGATTTTGGATGCATTCTGCATCTTCGCCCATTTGAGGTATTTTGGTTCAAAATTGTTTCCCTACAATGTACTATTTTGCCCAGTTAGAGGTTACAGACACAAGACTTTTAGCAGTATAATGTTGAGTTCGAATCTAGATCTTAATAAAGCATCATCTGTAGAACTTTTTTGCATGCTTCCAGTTAGTGTAGAAAAGAGTGGGATGGTTTTTTTGGAAGTGTAAACAATCCTAAATTCCCTCAAAAAATTCCAAAAGCCTGCAGCATCTGATCAATGATATCCATAACCAACAGCAATGATGCCATTGCGTAATACTTGTGATATGATGGATTCGAGTTATAGAAAAGCGGTTTCTAATGGAAGGTTTGAAAAAGGAGCCACAGTAGCTTGACAGGGGAACAAGTTACCCAGTGTTTAAGTGTCACCTTGGCACCTACTTGTTTGTATCCATTTTACAAAATTTATAACCCAGCTCAATCTTGACTACTTTGGGGTGGAATACAACAAAAGTCAACACAAAAATTAAAATAAATATAAATAATGTAATATAATATCATAAAAATCTAAGCACCAGTTATAATGTTTAGACACCAGTTGAGGTCTTCTACACCTATCTGGTTTAATCCAAAAGTGATATCTAAATGGATATTGTGAGAAGACATTTCACCCCAAACTGTCTAATTGGCATGCCTTAGCATATAAATGGGGGAAAACATTGAGCACTGAGCCATCCCACTATGGAATTCCCAAATGTTTGAATACTGACCCTTCATGACCACTGACTGAAACCACCCATCGATCTACTATACAACCACTGGAGTAGAATTTCCATAATACTGTACCCCAACTCTCAGGCCTTTTAGACTATCCAGAAGGATCCCATCATGGACGATTTCCAATATTGCTAATAGAGCTAACAGCCAAGAGGGACACATTCGTGATGATCTTTGACCAGAGGCTAGATTTTCATCTACAGTCTTCAATATTTCTCCATCATTTTTGCAAGGACAAAAAGATGAGAAAGTGTGTAAAAGGGATCAGAATCAGCCATGTACAATTTATTCAGGAGAAGGCACATCACCACCTGTTTTAAAGCAGGAGGCATTATGCTATCCTTTAAAGAGATGTTGATAAGTTCACAGAACTACTTCTCGCCATTTAACGAAACCAAGGGGAACATGGAATGAATGGCAGAATTCAAACTACAGAGGACCTTATCCATTTCCTTGGGCTCCACAAATTCTAAATCCTAGATCCTAGAAATGTACATGTTTCAAAATAGTTACAGCAGAAATGCTTGAATTAGGATTCCTACCCTGAGTACAGGCTTGAATACAGTTGCCTAAACCCCTCTCCCAACTTTGGCATTGCATGGTTCTCCTTTTCCTTTTATTGCAGAATGGGATCCTATGTGTATGTAAGCTAGGGTTGCACTCCATCTTATCCAATCCATGATCTAATGAGCCATATAGAGCCAAACACCACATGCAGAGGCAAACAAGGCAATGTTTGTGTTTTGTGTTTGTTATTCTCTTTAATAACTGACCTTACCAGTAGGTTGGCTACATTCTGACTTTGCCAGTTGGTTGGCTACATTCAACCTTGGAAAGAAAGGTCTTTGAAGTAGCCTTTAAAATGTTGTGCTGTAGTTGGCTAAAGAGCTGACCCTCTTGTATATGTGCAAGTAGCAGATACCAAATCATAGAATGTTTGAATAACACTTGGAAGGGCATCATTCAGGGGTGAAATTCATCCACCTCACACTACCTCGGGAGAGGTGGTAGGGACAATTTGAATCGGTTCAGAGAGGTGGTAGGGACGATTTGAATCGGTTGGCCAAGGGCCCTTAGCCACCTGCCTTTTTCCTTTTTGAGATTCTCACCTTCACGCCCACCTTCTTCCTTTTAGAAACTGCGTCCCACCATGCCATGCCCACAGAGCCGGTAGGGAAATATTTTGAATTTCACCCCTGGAATCATTATATCAAGGACATTTGAAGTGCACATGGAATGTACCTCAATGCTCTAGAAAGTATATCCAAACAATGGATGGAAACTAACCAACCTGGAATTAAGGAGGAACTTCCTAATAGTGAGAACAATCAACCAGTGGAACAACTTGCCTTCAGAAGTTGTGGGTGCTCCATCACTGGAGGTTTTTAACAGCCACTTGTCTGAATAGGGTTTTCCTGCTTAAACAGGGGGTTGGATTAAAAGACCTCTAAGGTACCTTCCAGCTCTGTTCTGATTGATCCAGGGGACTAAACTGCTTTCTGATTCCAACTCGCTTTCTTCTTATTCTCAATGTTAGGTTGTACCAGGTGAATTTTGATGCTCCCACCTGTGAAGGAAGACGAGAAAAACTTTCACTAATAGGCGACTTTTCCTCTTCTGCGGAATTCTTTGTGACTATTGCCGTCTTTGCCTTCCTCTATTCCTTGGCAGCCACCGTAGTTTACATTTTCTTCCAGAACAAATACCGTGAAAACAACAGGGGTCCTTTGATTGTAAGTACACATTCAACCAATGCTAACACCTTTGTCCTTGTAATTGAGGTGTCTGTCTAAGTTATCTCTCCCATTGGGTTAGTTAGAATTCTATTGTCATCTGATATACAGGTTTTTCTATTTCCTACTTAGATTTTACACTCCTTGATTAGTGTTGTTTAGAGGGTTAGTCGGTGTTAATTGGTGGTATTTGGAGACTGTTATTGAGAATCAACAGAAATAGTTTGAAGGCAAACAAAGTTTGCCCAGTGATGTTGACAATATAAACCAGGTAGACATTGTTGGCAAAAAAAAAAAAAAAAAAAATCTGAGAACTACCATTCATGATTATTGTGTCTATGCTGACAGCAGTTCATGCAGATACACTGATCTTATAGACCTTGGTTATGAACATTTAAGAAGAGTAAATACTCCTATTTGTCCCTTTCTACAGATACTACAAATACTATGAGAGACTTTCAGGGGGTGATACAACATCTTATCTCCTTTGAATTTCTATCCATGGCTTTATAGATCCTGAAGAGACGTAAATTTTTCTACTGTCGGAAGAAATATCTTTCTGGGTTCAGTTCCAAGTGAGGAAAAAGACACTAGAAACATGGTGACTGCTTGAAAAGATGGTTTAGTGGTGGACAGGATCACATGCCTGGAAGCTCCTGGGTGAAAAAAAGGGAAGAGATGCTGAGAATCCCTGGGTTTTTATGCCTTCTGTTGGGATTTGAATTTGAGCTTATATTCTGATTGGTTGTCCGACTCCCATGGGGCCATGCAAGGGCAACTTTGTAGGCTGTCCTGAGTCCCAGGCTTGGTTGAGCCTTGCTGGAAGATGATGTAATGAAAAGGCTTTGGGATTCCCATTACGAGTCTGCTTGAAAAAGGTAAATCTTTGTTATGTAGAATAGACTGGGCCAGGCCTTAATGGCCCATTAGCAAAGGTAGGGGGTCTCTCTGAGTTTCTACTTCTCTTTTAGGGGAAATATTCTGCCTTTTTAATATATCCTAAAATATTTCATTTTCCTAGGAGAGGGGTGGGTTTTAACTTCCAACACTACACAATTGGAATGTTGCTTTTTCCCCAAAAATTTACAGATTTTTTAAAAAAATAAAAATGTGCTACTGATTTTCTTAGATTACAATCTGCTTTGTCCCAAATCTGAGAATTAGTCCTTATAAAAATGTATATGTTAAATATATTTGGCTTTTAAAAGGGAAGTAAAAAAATTAGGTTGTTTCATTCAAAAACAAAATCCATAACTGAGTAACACTTTCATAGGGAACAGCCAGAATGGTATAAAGAAATATGAAAACTTTGGAGATTTCTGACTAAGCATTGCCTAAAAGCAAGTCTTAATAACAGTCCTCATTACAGAAATCTGAAGGAAAACAGCTGAAGGGATATTGTCAAAACGGACATGATTGTATTTATTGTTACAGAATTGCTTTATCTCAAACACATTTATAAGTGTTATAGAATAGAAAATGGTGCTGACATTTTGGTTTAGTCAAAAATAATTTATATACAGTAACTATGACCAGCAGCATTATAACCATACACAGACACCTATGAATAAGAGATCTTAAATATCTTAAAATTAATCTAAAGTTTTTTCTGTTTGTCTGGGATCGGTATTAATGGGTGTGCAGATGTATATTGGCTCTCCAATTACTATCTAAAAGGGGCAGTAGGTATCTATAACTATATATGAAAACTTCATTCAAAGAAGCTGTGTAGCTGCCATCTCCAGGATCTTTAACTTTACAAGTCATTGTTCGATGTTTATTTGAACCTTCAACAGGCAGCATTAATTACTCATAAAATTATATTCTTCTATTTAATATGTGAAAGGCATTTCTACATCATGCATGGCAACTAACCTCAAGCCAATGTTCTTTGCCATTGCTGTGATTCCATTCTAGTCAGAAAAAATAATTCTGTTGTGACAGAATTTTAACATCACTGTGTTTTTATCCTTTTGTCATCATTTCTAATCCTCAAATAGGAAATAAACAGTAGCAGTAAACTAGAAAAGCTCTAATGGTGACATTTTTATTGCCTGCAATCCACAAAAATAATTGGATGAGTTATACTGCCTTGTAAAAAATCACCTTTATGTTTTTGTAGTCTCTGAGGGAAGCTAGCACTGATAATCACGCTATAAATGGGAGGTTACTTAGGCAGTTCACCCAGCTCTAAGAAACTCAAGAGTAATTCATATCATAAATGGCAACATAAACTCCCCCACCCAAAAAATCTGATCTTCAAGCTTCAACTGAGACTGTCCTTCACCTCTCAAATCTGAGCCACATTTTTTGGCGTCCAGACAAAAACCCAAAACAACATTTGCCCTCCACTTTTTCCTGCACACACAGAAAGATAATACTACTGATTGCAACAAGGTGATTTTCATCTGAATGCTTTCTTGGATGAAAGAAAGCCTAAATGCAAATTCACTTAATTGGCCTTAAAGATCCACTCCAAAATGCAAAAAGGCCTGTACACTTTTGATTCCACAGCTTCTAGAAACATTAGCATTATACTTCCTGCAGTCCTTGGGGATTTTTCTTAGGAATAATAATAATAACCTTTTTTTAGTTGGGGGGGGAAGCCTATTTTTGTCTTTGTCAAAACATGGAAACGTTGAGTAAATTGAATATAGATGGGGGAAGTCACCCCTCCTGGAAGAATGAAATATTTTGAGAAATATTGTTTTAAAAAGGCAGAATATTATATTTCCCCTAAAAGAGAAATGGAAATCTTAAGGGAGACAGAAACTCCCTACCGCCAACAGCTATTTGGTGGCCATTAAGAAAGACTGGGCCAGTCTATCAAAAGACCTTCAGCTCCAGGATGATGGCCTTATCCTTCAGGGAAAAGTCATTCAGCCACAATAGGAACTGCACAACCTTCATTGCATCAGCCCAAGCTTCAACCAAGCTTGACTCAGATAACCTACAAAATCAGCTATGTCCCCTGCATAGCCCCATGGGAGTCTGGCAGCAACCAACAGAATACATGCTCTTACCACAGGAAAAGGAAGCTCAAGGGCGAGGCCCAAGAGAGGGTATAAATAACCCTCCCTCTCCATTCCATGTGGTCAGCTGCCCAGGACCTCATGTGGTCCTGTTCATCAATAAACCATCTTTCCAATCAGCCTCTATGTTTCTAGTGTCTCTCCCCACTTGGAACTGAACCAGATGGATATTTCTTCCAACATGGGATCAAATTAAAATTTGAATGCAATAAAATATAATATATTTTTTTCATATTCTGAAATGCATAACCCTCATCTTTGAGGATTGGTGCAGTGTTTCTAAACCTTGGCAACTTTAAGACATGTGGAACTGAACTCCCAGAATTTCCCAGTCAGAATGGGGAATTCTGGGAGTTGAAGTCCACACCTTAAAATTTCCAAGGTTGAGAAATCTCGGTGAATAAGTAAGTTGGTGTCTTGGGTAACAACACCTAGATGCTTGTTGGATACTTCATCTCAGTCCAACAAATTGCTTCTTTCGTGCTTCAGAATAGAGGGATCACCTGATGTCCCACTATCCAGTTCTGTATGACTGCCATTTATTATGGTTACAGTGAAAATGGACAAAGGTCACTCCCTTTGGGTGTGTCCATGTTAAATATCCACAGTATTACTTCTTGTCTCACTGGAAAGTTCTGTGTCCTTTGTTTTGTCCACCTTTTATTCTTTATTAGCCAGTTACAGTGGAGCCTTGGGTCGCAACTGTAATCTGTTCCCGGACTCCAGTCGTGACCCGATTTGGTCGTGTCCGGAAGCATAACTGATTCCACATGCATGCAGTCAAAAATGGCGCTGAAGGGGAAATCAGTGCAGAAAGTTAATCTTTCCACGCCGATTTTGTTCGCCACCCGATTTTTGAACCGTGACCCGATTCAAAAATCAGGTAGATTTTTTGTTTGCCATCTGATTTGGTTGTGAACAGGAGCATTCACAACCTGAGGTTCTACTGTAGTTATTTTTGATGTGCAATAATTAAAAAGCAAGCTACTTTTTTTGCTAATTGAACTGAGTGATGCCTGTCTTTGCTCTTATTTAGAGTATATGGGATGCAAACTCATTATCCGTGTAATTTTCCAATATATATATTTTTAATTTGCAACTTAATGGCATCTCAGAATGAAATCATCTCAAGAGGCTCAGGACTCTGCCTCTCTGCCATCTGGCCAAGAGCAGGATAATTCCCTGAAAATGGGATGGAACAGGGATAGAAGCAAATTTAATCTGACTTGAGAAGCTGGCCAAAAAAAAAATAAAGGTAAAATTTGAAAGTAGCCTGGAAGTGGCTGGACCAGGAGAAAAGAAAATCCACTAAAATTTACAATTAAAAGTGATAAAATATGCTATATTTTGCACAACATTAGACAATAGGATTCCACCAGTATCTTTGTCCCTCTAGCAAACTCCATTGAAGGCTAATCTTATAGCTGCTATCCAGCTGTTCTAAACTTATTTTCCATATAGGATTGAGATGGAAGTACCTTCGTGAAACTGAGTGGAAAGTAACTTACCAATCAATGTATCCTATGTTCTTTAGATGGAACCAAATCTCAGTCTCAGGATAAGGCAACTTCCAATATTTCTTTCTCTTGGTAAAGAAAGGTCCACATCTCATATGTTGACCCTAGAAGTGTTTGTCAACTTATGACTGTCGAGAGGTCTTGGCCAAAGACTCTTGGGAATGTCGAGAGTTGTACACTTATCAGATCTAGTACCAGATTAGAGAAGGTGCTCCACATACTGTGATTCCTTAGGGAATCACTATCCAGACTTAAGAAGGAATTAGGCTTCTCCTCGCAAACTGGACTGGATACAAGGAATTCAAGGGCACAGAGCTTCTGATCAGTAAATTTAGTGTAGAAAAGCTAAATAAGCCATTATGAAAAAAGAACCCAGTGTCTGGTGTGTGTCTCCTTGTAATTTCTGTAGCAATATATTATCCATTGCAGCTTTCTGGGCCTGTCACAACTTCACCAGAGGCTCTTTAGTCAGGCCATTCAGGTGACTCAGGATGGCTTTCATGGCTGCCGTAGCAATCATGTGGCACAAGACTATGCTTCGCCCAATCTTATGAGTCCTTTACCATGTCCTGTTACCACCTCTTATGACATGGAGATGGGGCTGGACTTGGAGAGCCAGTTGTCAATTGCCTTGGGTTCTATATACTATACAAGGCATATATAGAAAGAGGAGAAGGCCGAGATCCAGAAGAAAATGGAGAGACAACATCAATTTCAAAGACACAGACTACTACAGCAGCATCAAATAACAATGGTTGAGGCTGCCAAAAGTGCAAGAACCAAAGCTTGTACCTTCCTCAACATCGGAAGTGGTAAAAGAGGAAGTAAAGAAAAAGAAGGCTGCTGCGTATGAAATGCAAGGCCTATTTATAGTCATATTGAAATTCAAATTCATATATCTCTTTCCTTCATCCCACTGACTAGAAATCAATCTCTTTTGAGTGGGATAGGTTGTTTCCACCCATCTTGACTGATCTTTTATGAGACTATGAGATTCTTTATAACCATCTGATAAATAACACCCTTTTTTCCCCCTGAAGATTGTTGAGCTGAGAGTTGAACTAGGTTCAAGTTCTGGCTCATTTCATCCAGCATGTATTGAGCTTCCACATCAGGAGCACATGTATAATTTTCATAGGTAGGAAAATACTAATGTGCGTGTATACTTTTAGACATGGGATTTATGCATTCTGAGACTCTTCTATCAAGCGGAACTGTCCTTCTGGCCTTTTGCATTCATATTGCACCAATTTCCTTCCATGCTTTTCTCTGCCTGTCCAACACGAACCTGCAATGTTTGATTTGGGTTTTGCAGGATTTCGTTGTGACAGTGGTGTTCTCCTTCATGTGGCTTGTGGGTTCTTCTGCTTGGGCTAAAGGTCTATCTGATGTGAAGGTTGCCACTGACCCAGATGAAGTACTCTTACTGATGTCAGCTTGCAAACAACAATCCAACAAGTGCTTGCCTGTGTACAGCCCTGTTATGTCAAGTCTTAATACTTCAGTTGTGAGTATTCCTTTTTTTTTTTTGTAAAAAAAAAAAACCAACAATGAGGGTTCTGAAATAAAATGATTGGTGCCCTACAGAATCACTCAGCATTTGTCTTTTCTCACCCTTCAGTTGGAATCCACCATATTTTATCTAATCCATTGATTCTTCAAAGGATAATAAGATAATAACAGCACGAGCCTCTGATTCTTTAAATTCACATAGTGTAAGCAATTAGGACCATTTTGAAAATATAATAATTGAGCATTCTGGTTGTATTTAACAATCAAAGTGTATTTATCCTAGTGGTATGAATATAAAATAAATTTCTTCAGATATTATGGAGAATTTGGAGAAAAGGGGCCTTTTAATCATCTGAGGCCATAAATGGCTAATATTTATGGCACTGCAAAAAATTACTTTAGGAAAAAATAAATGATTAACTGCCTCTGGTAACAACATCATGAAGCCACAGATCCAACATCAAAGAATAAAACTCATCTTTCCATTAGTTTTTTGTAGCTCACCTACTAAATGAAAGCTGCAAACTGTTTTCAGTTTATTATTGTTCATTTATATTTATACCTTACCACAGGACCGACCGATTAATATTTGTTTTAACCACCTCTTTGGAAGGTTCTCTGAGCAAAAATACCTTGAATTAATAAGTTATCTGTGGAATTTTTTTAAAAGTAGAATCTCAATCTTGTGAATAATCAAAGGAGACAGAGAAAAAAATTCCCTAAATGAAATGTAATGTCTTTTTTGTTTAGGTCTTTGGATTCTTGAACTTTGTTCTCTGGGCAGGAAATATCTGGTTTGTTTTTAAGGAGACTGGTTGGCATTCTTCGGGTTCAAGGTATCCTCAAGAAACCCTCGAGAAACAGTCCAGCAGCTATAACCAAGGTGGCTACAATCAAGATAGCTATGGGTCGAGTGGTGGGTATAACCAACAGGAAGGCAATTTTGGGCAACAAACTAATTATGGCCAAGTTGATGAGTTTGGCCAGCAACAACAGAGTGGCCCGACTTCATTTACTAATCAAATGTAGCAACCACAGAGTTCTGAGAGCCCTTAACGCTGATCATTTTTGAAAGCTCAAACATGGTGATGATAGCACATTTCTGAGTGTTTGTAGATTAATGTGATGACGAGTTTGAACTAATCCAAGGTCTGTGAATATGAACTGCTGGAGTTGAGTTGTGGCTCTTGTTTGTTTGTGAATGATGAAGTCCCCCCCCCCCCATAGGTGGTGGTGATGATGATGATGATGAAGATAACAGTGGTGATGATGACTATGTGTTCATCACAGTGGTGAAATGAAGTATCTAATTGTTATACGTATGGTATAAATACCCCTGCAGTAGTTTTGTACATGTATGATTAGAATGTTTTGTAGCCTTCAGTCTGTAGGTTAAAATAGGCATAATATAATTAAGTTAACATTAGCTTTTCTTCTGCATTTTGATGAGGCAAAATAGGTTTCCTATGATTTCTGAAGATTACTCTATGTAGCACAAAGCATGAGTTACATCTCCTAAATTTTCTCCATTGCTATTTGACTGCTAGTTTATACAATTTGATATTTTTTACAGGTTAAAATAGTTATTTGATATTCTTCTTCATTAGGATGTTAGTTGTGTGTCTAAGTGCATGAAATCGCATATTTTTCACAAGAGAATATTATGACTGTGAACATGGAACTTTTCTCCATTCGTATTTAATCGTTTTGCTAATGTAACATTTTAGATAATGTATATATGACTAATTTATTTATTCTATAAAGTTGGATCAATTACCCAAAATTTGAATTGTGTATTTAACAAAAATATGTTTTCCTGGAAAGGAAATTTTGAAACATATCACTGTTCAACTGTTTTCTGCCTATTAATTTCAGTATTTGTTCCTAGAGCCATATTTATGTTGAAGTTGTGTGATTCAATATGGATATAATATAAGGACCAAGTAACTGTGTTTACATCTTTACAAAGGTATTTATATTTATTTTATTAGGATAACAGAGGTGCAAATAATGACACAACTACACAATACAGCTATTGCAAAACATTACAGAAAAATGTGTCCTATTTTGTCATCACTGTTGAGGAAAGTTTTTCTTTCTCGACTTCTATTCAGATCAGACATTCTGCTGACTGTTGAATTTGGTGCTATCTCTAAATAAAAAAAAAACAGTGTCAGAAGTAGGATTTTAACAATGAAAAAGACACAGCCATGTCTTAGTAGGGAATATGATTATCTTAGAGATCCAGTTGATCTCAAACTATATATAATAATTACAAGGTAAAACATTCTTTTCAACAATTGAATGAAAGAGATCAGAATCAATGGCAAGAAAACAGAATCATGTCAAGAGAACTGAATCAAACTTTTGTTAAATCTTGCTAAGCTTTATCTTCTCTTTGTTCTAGCTACAGACAGATCCCAGATACGTAGCATGGAGTTCCCACTGCTAAAAATATACCTGTCATAAGGCAGTCTGAACTTTGCCTTCATTGTTGTGAGATAGGTCCTTGGCTGTTTTTTGCAGGAAGCTACCTTACAAATTGAACAAAACATGTGTTAGCTAACCAGTCTAAATGTCACTTGTATGTAAAGTGAAAGCAAACTCCATTTTCTTCTAGTACTGGTGATGTTACCTAGCTGGGTAATGAAACATCTACAAGAAAACAACCAAGCTCAGAGAGCGTTAAGGGCCCTACAGTCTAAATGTGTATCTCTGTGCAGTGATTGTGGCATCTATTGTAAGGAATAAGAGGAGGGTAAGAAATGGATCTCTACCTTGCTGTACATTTATCAGACTGAGCAGCTCATACCTGGAGTAAGAAACAATTAAAAACTGCCAATTTTGCATACATGCTGAAGTCTGTACATAAACAAGGCTCATTTTTTCTTATTCTATTTGCAGCCTACAGGAGAATATACCATAAACCTGGAACATCTGCATTTCTAAACAAAAGTATTTCTGTCTATAATATCATTGTATCAGCTGTAAATGTTCAAAGCATCTTTTAGCATAAAACAGCGTAGTCAGTTATATGATTGTTGTAATCAATGTACGGCTGCTCCATGAATAAATTAATATTGTGGTATAATTATTTGATCTCAATAAATAAATGTATTGCATACAAAACTTGTTTGAAGGATTATGGTGCTATTACGAAAGTCTAAACTAAAGCAACCTTCAAGCTCCTACTCAGAGAATGACAATGAATGTATTCTGATTCAGTCAGCAGGTAAAATAGGGCAAAAATGGCAAGCACATTTTTAAAAAATGCTAAAAGGGGGTAAATCAGTATCTTCTGTTGGAGTCACTTAGACAAGATGAGAGATTGAAGCATCGTAACATTTCAGGAGAACAAGAAGAGAAACCAATTTACAATCCACAGAACATAGCTTTTTACTGTTGATAATGGGTGTGCTGAAAAACTAGCTGACAAAGGACATTGTTTTGTATAAAGTATCTGACATTCATTGGTTGGGTATCATTATTGGTGTTTCACAAAGTTTTTTCTTCTTAGGAGTTTATATTTATTTATTTGTATTGTTATTTTTACAAATAACTCAAGGTGGACATAGCCAACACACGCTCCTCCTCCTATTTCCCCACAACAACAACCCTGTGAGGTGTCTTGGGCTGACTTTCATGCCTAAGCAGAACTAGAACTCATGGCCTCCCAGTTTTTAGCCTAGTGTCTTAAACACTAGAGCAAACTGGTTCTCTTATAACTTGTTATTTTCCTGATCCTTTTGATAACAGTAGCCATAATCTCTGCTGGTCAGGATTTACAGAGTTGTTTTACAGAATCAGCCTATTGCCCCCAACAATTTGGGTCCTCATTTTACCCATCTCTGAAGGATGGAAGGCTGAGTCAACCTTGAGCCTGGTGGGATTCGAACTGCCAAATTGTAGGCAGCTGGCAGTCAGAAGAAGTAGCCTGTAGTACTGCACTCTAACCACTGCGCCACCAAGGCTCTTCATATATTCTGGTTCATATTTATCTTGAAACGTGTTCAAAGGCTACATAATCTCATCTATGGGATTCTATTATGTAACAAGTCCTAAATTATTGCTCAGCCCAACCTGTGTGTAGTGTGGGAGACAAAATAAAGGGCAACTCTTATATAAGCTGTATTCAGTTTCTGGAGAAAGAGGGTTATTGATCAAACAAACAAGTCAGAGAATGAATTTCCCCAAGAAAAATAAAATACTCATTGCCCTCCCATATCTATGCTATACTCTGGCCAAGAAAATGAATAACGGAATAAAAATAGTCCAATAAATCAAAAAAAGTATTTTTTAAAAAGATCTTCAAAAATATCTTTCAAAAATTTTGATACAAATGTTAAGACAATTTATTATTGTTTAAGGAAAAGGGGAGATCCAATTTTTTGCTCCATAAATTCTTTAAAAGTTACATGTCAAATTGATTTATTTATTGTATTTATAAAAACCCATAGGTTTTAGTGACCACTTATACTAATTACATGTTTCTAAAGCATCTGTTCCAAATCAAAATGTCAGCAGACACTGTAATTGTTTTTTTATAATAAAGTTTTATTTGGGTTTTCACACATACAAAATACAAAGTAAAACATCTTTTTTGAAAATAGCATGGTCCCGGGTTGAACTTTTTTATACAGACACAAAACTCAATTTCATGCTCCTTTTTGCATTCTATTCCATATCTTATACTATTTTACATTTTCTATATAGTTTTTCCCCAGCAGACACTGTAATTGTACATATACCCAGTGGGTGGCAAAAAAGAAATTAAGATAAAAACTTATAAAAACTCATTTTATCATCCCATTAATATTCCATACAACAGGTGTTTTTTTTTTAAAAAAATCAGATTTAAGGTCTGGCTTTACTCCATCGTGTCAATTTTTCAATCAATATAATTGTAATTGCAGATATGTCTATTATCCTTTAAACTCCAAACACTCCAATTAACTAAAGGTTCAACGCAGGATCATGTTTAGCTATGGCAAGGCTCCAAGCCAATATTTCCCAACCTTGGCAACTTTTAGCTGCGTGGACTTCAATTCCCAGAATTCCCCAGGCAGTACTCTTTTTTTTCCCCAAACATTTTATCAATTTTTAAAAAACAAAAATACAAACCAAACACAAAACATAAAATATATTTTTGAAAGCAGCTTGATCCCAGGTTACATCTCTTCATACAGATATAAATTCAAGTTCATGCTCACTTTTATATACCATTCCATATCTTATTACCATTCTAGATTTTCTATACAGCTTCTCCCCTCTTTTCACTCTCTTAATTCTATTTTATTTATTTCATCTCAATTTAAATCATTATACTTATATCCTTTGTCTGTCCTGTTTCAACTGTCTATTATCTTTTCTCATTAACACAAAATTTCTCCTGTAATCACTAATTGGAGTATGACACCTTTATATCTTTCCCCTAAATTTAACACTTAATATAATACATAACTTTCATTCGGATTCTGCTTAGTACATTCTAAAACTACACACTATATTTTTAAAAAAGAAAAAATTATAAATATATAATAAAATTAAAACAACAATCCATACCAGTTGAACTCTATCGTTAAAATTAATATTCATTTAAATCTTAAACATTTTACACATTCCCTTTCAAATAAGTATCATGCTTCTATGGGAACCCTTATAAGTTTTGCGTAGTTACTTCCCCCCATTTCACTTATATTTTAAAACATTATGTAATTAAAATGTCCCCATTTCTTTTTAATTCAATTCTCTCATATTTCATTTCATTTATTTTGTTCAAAAAAGAAAAAGTTTCACTAAATTACATTGAATATTTTATCCCATTTTATAATCATATGTTGTTCCAATTTTCTAACATTATTTCTAATACAAATACAACAGCAGCCAGTACTCTTAAAGTTGCCAAGATTGAAAAACACTGCTCTGAACTATGGGAAGCAGTAAAAGCTCTATTTGGCAAAGTGCTAAGAAAAGAGATTACAGTGTAATAATAGAATTTCCCAAGAACAGACACACAATGGGTTGGGGAAGGGCCAAAGAGAAGATGTGAGTCCGTTAGGGTTGGATCCGGCTAAATTCGCCTTAAGACAAAGAATTTTAGATATTGGAGTTGAAACAGGAAGTACTGCCTTCCTCTAATGATCTGTGGGCAGGGGTGGGTTGCTGAGGGTTTGCAGGGGTTCAGCTAAGATTCTGTGCAGTTCAGAGAACCCCCAAATCCCACTCCTGGTGGCCCTGCCCACCCTACCCTGCCCTTCCCAGGAGTCCCCATATGGCCCATTTTCGATGCAGGTAAGTGTCGGGTGCACGGGGGGGGTTGCTTGGGGAGGGTGAAAATGGGCCTCCTGGAAGTTTGGGAAGGCCAGAAATGAGCCCCTTTCCGGTTTCCAGAGAGCTTCTGGAGCCTGGAGAGACCATTTTCACCCTCCCGGAGGCTTGAAGAAAGCCTTCGGAGCCTGGGGACGGCAAAAATGCCCTCCCCCCACACACCATGGTGCAGGAGGCCGACTAGGCCACACCCACCATGGCCAGACCCACCCAACAATCGGGCAGAGAACCCTTTGCTAAAATGTTTGTGGGTGTATTCTGGGAGAAGAAAGAACTGCAGCCAAAGCAATGACTGGATAAGAGACAACTCAGCCCACAGAAGAAGAGGAGACATGAAAAAGCATCTCAGTAGGATCTCTCCCTAGTTCCCTGGAAAGTAAAGGCAAGGCGGTCGTGGGGAGAGATGCACTTTCAAACTTGTCAAATTCTACTATACCTTTACAATGAAGGTAGCGTTAGTACTCGTGGTATTAGTTTCCTGTCTGGACTACCTCAAAGAACTGAGACTTCCCATGAAATATATTTATAAATAATTTTTAGCTCTCAAAGCAACTTTATATCTGCACCAAATGTAGATATCTAAATTCAGAGGAGAACTGTGTCAGGGTTTCAGAAAAACCCAACTCCAATTAAAAACTCCAAGACAGGCATTTTCTCAAAGTTTCCTTTTATTAGGGTAGGTATACTGGCACATCCGGGAAAACCTGAATCTGAGAGTTCCGGGTTTTCCCTTAGTAATTCAAAATTCCAAAACCCAACCCCGGCACCCATCAGTCCATCTCATGGTCCAACCACCAACCATCCCAACTTGAGACATCCCTTCAACCACTCCTCCTCCAGGTGCAGAAATAACATGACCTTGACCAAAAAGAAGAATGCTATGAGGTCTAACTAACAACACACTACAATTCCCCCCTCCTACGTTCCCAGGAACAGGAATGTGGCAGCGTCTGGTTCTAATATGGCTTCCAGAGCTGACAGTCTGTTTTAATGTTCTTGCTCTAGCTATTTTGGAAATACAAAAGAATTCCTTCTGAAGCACAGTATTGTCTCTGCAGTGTGAGTGTGTGTTGGAAATCGCAGCCTTCTTTATGCTCTTCTTTTGTAGGGAAACTTGTCACCCATTGCTTTTAACTACATTCCCAAGGAATTCCAACAGTTTCTATTTTTGCATCATCGGTTATATAATCTTAATTCCATTAAATGGAAGACCATGTTGAACAAGGTTTCTCTAATGATGTCCTGACCTTCTGGAATAAATCTCCCCCCCATCAACCCTTGATGTAGCCAGCTCCTGCAAGATCAGTTTTCGAAAAATGATTGAAACCTGACTTTTCAGTAGAAATATTGAAAATAAATAAAACAATTACGTATTCCTATTCATAATTTCCATATAATGTTCTCTCAATGCCTTAAACAATTTTTACGCTAACTTAGTTTGCCCTACAGTAAATTATTATTTTCCAGATGATCCTAACATAGCTTCCATCATTCACAACCACTTTTTTCAACAAAAAAACTTGGTATTCCTTTTCTTATGCTTGCTGCACAGTTTCTAAAGTTGGCAATTGATTGTCCCATCTTTCTACATCTATATTTGGAGTTTTAAGTAAATATTTTCCCTCATTTGTGATATACTTTTATATATTAAAATTCCCCTTTCCACCTAATAGATAGGTTTTTCACTAGTTCTTTATTGGATATTCTGAAAATTTATATGTTCATTTATTTTCCTAGAAGATGCCTCTAGGGCAAAAATAATAATTTAATAAAGCTGCTTGTTTAAATCCAGTCACTTGCTAAAGAAAATCAAAATAAAATACCTCACTAATTTGTTACAGGAGGAAACCATTCACCTTTTCAAAGCAAGTAATTTCTTTTGAAGCCATTTACAGCTCAACCATTTTAATCTTAAAAGTGTCACAGAAGAATGGGGTGCTATTTATTAGAAAACATTAAAATTGTTGCTGAACATTGTGCAAGAAAATCTCATACAATTATTTTGTTCATGTGTTGTTAGTAGAAATTGGTTCTTTTATCCAACTTCTCTAGATTGAACTTCCAGTCTCAAACAACAGGGTTTTTTTTTTTGCAGAGGTGGGTCAAGAAAATCAATTTAACAGCCACAACTATATAAACATATTTTTTTTAAATGTAATTTTGTATGCTACCAAAGGACAGGGTTTCAATCCCAAACTGCTATTGTCCTATAAACAAAGCATCTCTGTAATCCTCTTTTTCAAAAAAAATATGTTTTATCTTTTCCACTTTCCCAAAGTTTGCTTTTATTTATCTCTTGTAGGATTGGTCTATCTTTGCAAGTTGGGGTCCCCAACCTGTGCGCTGCAGCCCACTAGTAGGCTACTAGAGGGGTTTACAGCTGGGCCATGGAAATGGCTGGAGAGCATCCGCGCACACATCCTCACATGCGTGAGCAGTAGGTGAGCGCATGCGTACGTGCTCCAATTGTGTGAACGGCAAGTGCACATATGCCAGCCGCTTGTGGAAATGGAGCTGTGTGCACCCACGTGCTTGCCAGATGCTTGCACAAACCATCTCATCCTCCTCCACTAGTCCACAAAACCAGAAACTTTGGGGAACTCTGTCGTAGAGGAAGGACTGATGTCACAACACTAGATAACCAGGAGGTAGCTAAGTATTTTTTTTTCTTTTCCTTTATGTTTCTGCAAAGACGGAGCAAGTTGTTAGGCACCTACCTTTCTCACATACCAATATTAGGGGGAAGACCTGGGTGTCATACATGCACTGATGGATTCCCGACCACCTAGGTATGAGCGTATGCTTTGTGCGCATGCAGTGTTTGCAACTCACCTTCTGCTGCAAGCCCTGTGTGTAAAACAGCTGACGGGCAGCAATCAGCTATGCCGTGTGAAGCAGCTGAGGTTGAAAAGCCGGGGTGGGTGGGAGGGCCCAGCAGCTGATCGTCGGAGCAAACCAGTTCGATCACAGATGATCCTTGGAGCTACCATTTCAGCTGAACCATGCCAAACTGGTAGAATACCACCACTTCATATATGTGATAATATTGGTAAAAAGTCACTTCTCAGTCAAGAAGTGGGGCCAGGGTGCGAGGACCCACAGGGTTTTGGGGGAGACCTTCAGACTTCCACCCAAAGTTCCCAGCCATTTCACTGTACAAATATGTCTCTAATTAATAATTTCTTCCTTTCTACCCTAGCTAAAGGAACCAAAGAGTTTAATCACACAAAGAATCAAGCTGCTTTTTTAATACGTTGTCAAAAAGTTCCAAATATGCCTGCTAAGACTCATTGCTGAAAGGCTTTATTGGTTCAATAGAAAGACTGTCATTGTCGTGGCCCAGGCTCAAGACTCAGATTCTGAATCTGATCCTGAAGAACTGCTCCAACTGAACCTGTGGAATGTTAACCTGAGGAATAGTGGCGGGATTCAAAAAAATTTACTACCAGTTCTGTGGGCATGGCAGAGTGGGTGTGGCAGGGGAAAGATACTGCAAAAATCTCCATTCTCTCCCCACTCCAGGGGAAGGTTACTGCAAAATCCCATTCCCTCCCCACCCCCACTAACCTGCTTTCCAGCTCTGTTCTCCTGTGCAGGGCAACAAAAGAAGACCCAGCCGATCAGCTGGGACTTGGGAAGCAGAGAATAGATGGGGGCGGGGCCACTCAGAGGTGGTACTTGCAGGTTCTCCGAACTACTCAAAATTTCCACTACTGCTTCTCCAGAACTGGTCAGGACTTGCTGAATACCACCTCTGCTCAGGAGAAACAAGTCCAGGAATCACAGGTTTTTCAAACACTGTCACCGCCTGAATAATTGGGCCTGTTGATGAGGAGGATGTAAGGCAAGGGTGGACAATTAAGTTTCCTAAGGGGCCACATGAGGAACTGGGGCGATTGGGGTGGGTTGGACAAATCGCTCCCAGCTGTGCCAACTCTCCTGCAATTTCGTACTTCAGCTGAGGTGGGGGTGGGTGGCTGAGCTCGGTCCCCTAACACAATCACGGCTGTCACCACCTCCTCAGACTGCTCCAGGCGAGGGGTAGAGCTGTGCACGTGCAGAAAAGCATTTTCTCTCTTCATCCTCCTGTGGCTGGCAACTTGACTGAAGGAGCACATGGCAGCTGCACAGAACTGGATCTGACTCAGCTTCTCCTGCCCTCTGCAGGGGCACTTATTTACATTTGAGTTCTAATTTCCAATTGACCTCACATAAGTCAGGCAGGGACAGCCAAAGGGCTGAATCTGGCCCACAGAATGTAAAAGGCCCACGGAAGGCCTTTTAACTGAATTCCCAAGGAATTCCAATAATTTCAACAAGTAGATAAGATAGTAGAATAGCAATAGCAATAGCACTTAAACTTATATACTACTTCACAGTGCTTCACAGCCCTCTCTAAGCAGTTTACAGAGTCAGCATGTTGACCCCAACAATCTCGGTCCTCATTTTACCCACCTCAGAAGGATGGAAGACTGAGCCTTGTGGGATTTGAACTGCCAAATTGCAGGCAGCCAGGGCAGTCCTCAGAAGTAGCCTGCAGTACTGCACTCTAACCCCTGTGCCACCGTGGCTCATGAAAACAAGATCTATTAGGTTTCTCGCCAAACAAGGGAGTAAATCTCCTGACTGATGATAGCCTTATTTAAAAGCAGCTCTGACTGTGCTCTCTTTACTGGAAACAATATGGTTTTGGGATGACATTCCTGTTTGTGAAAGAAACCTTGAACCTCTGGGCTGGCTGGCAACCCTGATCTGGGAACTCTGGACTGGCTTTGGATGCTGTTTCTGCTTAGTCTTAGTTCAAAGCTAACTCTGCAGGGAAGCGTCTCTTGTTTACATTCCTTTGCTTCATTACTAACTCTTGAAGTAAAACTGACAATCTCCTAACAAACCATGTCTGTTTGTGTGAGTGAACCCTGAAGTAAGACAGTAATTGGGATTCAAAGAGATACCTCAGATTACTATCCCCACTATTTTAAAATCTTGTTTTAAGTATTTTTCTTCTACTATTTAAGCCTATTACAACATGATTTCTCTATACAAAGTTGAGCTCAAAAGACATATATTGAAGGCTTCATTGTTTGTCCATTAAAAGCAATGGACAGGCAGTCTATCCCTTTCCATAAACCAACATTTTCACGTCAAACACAACCACATGGCCTCCCCATAACTAACATGTGCATATGGAGTTGTCTCACAATTCCTGGATACATGAGTGGCAAGACACACCATTAGCAAATAAACCAATGTAATAAAAAGAAAGTATGATCTTGAGGGACAGGAGGAAGAGCTGCCACAAAGACAATGGTCAGATAAAAGAAACCTGAGTCCAGGGCAGAACTGTAACCTGAGAAAACACCTCAGAGAACCTTCCCTAGTTCTTATGGAGACAAAGGGTGTGGGAGCACAATTTGACCTGCTGGCTTTGGTTTTCTAGTTTGGTTGGATTCACATAGCTTAGCTACACTTTATACCACTTTATACAGAAAGTCCTCAAGCCATAATAGAGCCCAATATTTTTCTTTGCTAAACGAGACAATTGTTAAGTGAATTTTGCTTCATTTTATGACTTTTCCAGTGACAGTTAAGTGAATCACTGCAGTTGTTAACTTAGTAACAAGTTGTTAAGTGAATTTGAATTCCTCATTGACTTTGCTTGTCAGAAGGTCACAAAAGGTGACATTGCAACCATCATAAATATGAACAGTTGTCAAGCATATGAACTTTGATCAAATGACCATGGGGGATGCTGCAACAGTCATGTACACTATGGTCATAAGCCACCTTTTTCAGTTCCGTTGTAACTTTCAACAGTCACTAAATGAACTGTTGTAAGTTGAGGACTACCTGTAGTGTCTTGATAAGACCACACTTAGAATATTGACATCCAGTTTTGGTCGCCACGATATAAAAAAGATGTTGAGACGCTAGAAAGAGTTCAGAGAAGAGCAAAAACATGATTAGGAGACTGTGAAGAACAGTCACAGGAATTGGATATGTCTAATTTAATGAAAAGGGATGACAAGACAACAGTGTTTCAATATCTAAGGGGCTGCCACAAAGAAGAGTGGGGGTCAACCTATTCTCCAAAGCACCAGAAGGCAAGATAAGAAGTGATGGGTGGTGTGCTGATTGGACAATATATAAGTTTGGGAATGAGAGTTGTCCCCTTAAGGGAATGCTTCATGGGAAATGTAGTTAATGCCTCATGGGAGATGTAGTTCATGTCATGTGGTCACATCTGTAATCCTGATTGGTCACTGAATTGATCTCTGGTTGGGCTGGGGGAGTTTGGGGCATTCTTACCTGGACCCCAGTATCGTGCTGGTGTCTTCCCTTGCGATATCGTTGTGGGATGTAGATAATCATCTTTTCAAACTATGAAGACGACAATGCAAAGATTGGACCTCAGCATGAATCTCAGCATAACTGTGAGTTATACCTTGAGGATGCCCGATATAATCCAATAAAGTAACTTTGTATGGAAGCCTTTGTAGTGTTGAACTGCTTATCCCAGGAATTTTGGGAAGATAAAATATTGTCTAGGACAAGAAAGGTGGAAACTAATCAAAGAGCGAACCAAGCTAGAAAGAAGGAGAACGTTCATGACAATTAGAACAATTAATTGCCTCCAGAAGTTGTGGGTTTTAAAGAAAAGATTGGACAACTGTTTTTTGGAAATGATATAGGGCTTTCTGCCTGAGCAAGGAGTTGGACTGGAAGACCTCCAAGATCCCTTCCAATTCTGTTTTTCTGTTATTCTGAATTGCCATGCAACACTGACAGGTCATTTCTCAGCTGAGAGTATAACTTGGATGTTGAGAATGACTCAGCCTTCTCAGTAGCATGTCATCTAACTCAAACTCAGCTATAAAGCTCCACATTCTTTGTTACAGGATTCAAATGGAGGGGGGAGGGGGGAAATCCACCTCTCGCCCTTAATGACAAAACTTCCTCTTGTTTTCAAGCTGAGAGCAGCTCCATTTCTATATAATTTCTGGGTATTAATTGAAGGGGTAATGAATATGGACTACAAGCATTTTGACAGTAACACTGCAATTATATGCTGTCTTTTCCCCCTCATAGGCTTTCCCTGAAGAAGGCACCAGAAATCTAAGAACAATTACAGCATGGGCGGCGATGTGTAGAAAAATCAGCACTAAAATGAAGTAGGGGGAAAGGACCATATTTTCTTAGAATCTGAAAAAATAAATAGCCAAAAAATTGGGGGGAATGAAGGTTGTCAACATTTGTATCTGCTCTGACATTTGCAGCAACTTGCAGACCCAACTTTCAGCAACATGAGATACAGATGATAGATTGGTAGAGATCTTCAGATTATTTGTTTGTTTGTTTGTCAAACTTGTATGCTGCCCATCTTGCAAAAGGTGACTCTAATTTTCAAAATATAGCATATATTATATAGCATAGTGTACTCTCTCTATATGTATGTATGTATGTATGTATGTATGTATGTATGTATGTATGTATGTATGGCATTCGGCTTTGTTCGGGTATTTTCCCATGTCATAGTAGTTGTGCTTTTAAAGTTGTAGCGACGTTTCAGCAGAATCTCATCTGCCATCATCAGGCTTCTGTATAGAGATTCTGCTGAAACATTGCTACAACTTTAAAAGCACAACTACAATGACGTGGGAAAATACCCGAACAAAGCTGAATACCATACATGTAAGTACCACGAAAACTTAAGAATATATATATATATATATATATATATATATATATATATATATATATATATATATATATATATACGCACACACACATACACACACATACACACACACACTAGAGCCATAGTGGCGCAGTGGTTAGAATGCAGTAATGCAGGCTACTTCAGCTGTCTGCCAGCTGCCTGCAATTTGGCAGTTTGAATCTCACCAGGCTCAAGGTTGTCTCAGCCTTCCATCCGTCCGAGGTGGGTAAAATGAGGGTCCAGATTGTTGGGGACCATATGCTGATTGTGTAAAGCGCTTAGAGAGGGCTGTAAAAGCACTGTGAAGTGGTATATACAGTTTAAGCGCTATTGCTATATGTACTGTATACTATAGTGTATAATTATATTATAAATACATAATATACGGAAATGTATACATGTATAACTTTGGGCCATCCACTCTATCTCAGGAAGTTGGCAAGGGGAAACCACTTCTGAAAATGTTGCTGAGAAAACTACATCGTGTATCTACATGCCCGAAGTCAAAATGGCTTGAAGCACAAACAGCCTTCCTTAAAATTAATGGGCTTCTTTCCAGGCAAGCATGTTTAGGATATAATGAATTTCCAAATAGGAAATGCAATGCAAATGCATTAGCTATATTGAGTGTCATGCAGTAGATTCCATTTCTTCCTGTATTTAAAACCCCGAATTAACATTCAGAAATATGCAGGCACCATGCAAAAAGGCACTTTCTGCATGATGCACAAAAATCTTAAGTCTTGGGTGTCGCATAGCTCCACTTGATTTCTGGCATTTCCTCTCTGACTGATTTATTTACCCAATGACCAGGCAACATTTCCATGACTGTGCTGCCTTCCCAGCACAAAGGTTTCTGTTTGCTGGTTTGCCAGTCCTTCAGTTGCCTAGATATCATAAACAGTAGTAGCCAAGCGGGTGGAAAAGATGTGTGGCTGTAGTTCTAGCACCACTGAGACTACCTCATATTCTCTAAATCATTCAAATGATGTTTCTTCAACCAAAGTTTCCAAGAAAACACTCAAACGGTAAGTGAGAATCAAGGCCAATTTTTTGTCTTCCTCTCTGGGACCCTCATATGCTTTTTCCATTTGATTTGTATTTTCATTGTGTCTGTTTTTAAATGAGAGAAAAGGACTGCACTTTCAGAATGCGTGAATGGATTTTTATGAGTTTCTAGTAATTTAGCCCAAAAGTACTTATTATCATAAAAGTAGGCATGGGTGACTTTGGGGCCAGTCACTCTTTCTCTCTCTCTCTCTCAGACCAACCCACCTCACAGGGTTGTTGTGGAGAAAATAGGAGGGGGAAAGAATATTAGTATGTTCGCTGTCTTGAGTGATGTCTAGAGTAATAAACCTGGAATAAAAATCAAAAAGAAAAGAAGTTGGAAGCTTCCTCCCCCTCAGGGGCTCAACTCCCTCTGCAGTAAAGAAATCCTATATTTAACTCATCAGACAGACTTCAGCTTCTGTTTGAACACACTCAACGAAGGAGAGCTCACCAACCACTTTAAATAGTTGGTCCTACTGCAAACCTGATCTCATTATTAAGAATTTTCCTCAACTAATTATACATTGTATTAATTTTTAAAGAAGAACCCTTCAGCTTTTTTTTAAAAAAAAGTATCTTTTTTTTCATATTTGTAATCCATTCTCGCTTTTGACATTTAAGCTGACCTAATATGTTTCGTCTTGTTGAACTGCATACAAGTGCAGGCTAGAATCACACAGCTACTTGGCCATCGACCAGATCATTTTTATTCAATGTTAAAGAAGAGAAGTTGGGGGGAGGGGAATCTCAAGGAGACATGAAAGAGGAAGCATTTTGTTGGCTGCATTCACTCAGACTGGGTCTTGTCCAAAACACGTATCCTTCCTCTCACCTATGTAGCTAATATTTTGGTGTCTTCAAGGGATAAACTTCTATCTGATGATAATCCAATGGCATCAAGTAGAAGGGTTGGACTGAAATTTTCCACCTTCTTTTTAGGGCTTTTAGGGGAGGAAAGAGTTTTCAATACAAAATTGAGATGTTAAACATAGAGGTTTAAGGCACCTAGTTTATCTTCTTTTTTCTTCTTTAAATCAAGAAATGAAAATCTTAATGATTGATAAATTTTAGAATATGAATTTAGGAGATCCAGAGGCTGCAAAAATGGGATTGTGGATGCTCAGTCCTGCCTTCAAACTATATTGCAGCTGTAGACAATGTACCGTATGATGTGACAATCAAAGAACAATTTTTCATTTTTTCACAGTAAGGAACAAATATAAACCAGAAAGCACAAAGATAAGTGTGATGCACTTACAAGATTGAACCTTCACTTGGTCTTTGTTACAAGAAGGAACTAGAAGCCTTCTAATTGGATTTTAACAAATCTCAGTTTAGCTTTAAACCTGAATCCAAAACTATGGTTAAACCTATCTATGGTTAGTTTTAAAAAAAAACAACTGTCATACTTTAGGAGGCATTTGTTTCATTCAACCAGAAGAATGTAAGTTTGCTTGCCTCACAGAATTCCATGTTCCTTTGTAATCTGCCCCTCCTTATATTGAATTTGTGTCATATTTGGCACCAGCTACTATCTCCCATCGTGGTAAATATTACCTGGCTCTGTAAACCTATAGGGTCTTCAGGACAAAACTCTGCATCAGATACATGCTCTCAAAAGCCCATCACAGTCTTACTACAATAGGAATAGCACTTAGACTTACATACAGTGCTCTACAGCCCTCTCTAAATGGTTTACAGAATCAGCCTATTGCCCCCAACAATCTGGGTCCTCATTTTACCCATCTCGGAAGGATGGAAGGCTGAGTAAACCTTGAGCCTGGTGAGATTGAACTGCCAAATTGCAAGCAGCCGGCAGTCAGCAGTAATGACCTGTAGTACTGCACTCTAACCACTGCACCATCAGGGCTCATAAATGGAAGCCACCACGTAAGGCATCAGAGGGAGCAGCACTTTGATTGACAGCAAAAAGAAAAATCAGGTAGCCAGAACACCTTTGATGTGCTCTTCAAAAGAGGCACTGAAATAGCAGGTCAATCAGACCTGTGACTCAGGAGAAAGGAAAGTTGCTCTGTTCAGCACTTAGTTCTTCCTAATTGTAGGATTAGCCCTAATGATAGGTGGCCTGGAACTGGATATCACACTAAGCCGTGACATCTTAAGTAGAGGCAAAGGATTCCAAAATTCTCCCAGCTGTCCTGGAGAAGGAGAGCAGGCCCATTTTCACGAAGTGCTATTTATTGCAAAATTCCACAATACTCAGCAAAAGCCCTACACAGAGATTTTCTCCACATGCGCAGAAAAATTGTGAAATTTTTTCTCAGAAATAGGTTTGGATGAGATTAAAAAAAATCTCCTCAAGTAAATCATCCAGGCTTTAATCAGGGGAATCAAACTTGTAGCATCATGTTGTCGTCACCTGAAGTATTGTGTCTTTTCCCCCCACTTTGCTAAACTGGGGATGGGCATGGCCAGTGTGTGATGCATCCGGCCCACAGGCTCCGAGTTTGACCGCCCCCGCCCCTTCACTGAAGCTGGAATGCTAGATAAAACACACAAATTACAAAAACACATACTTGCATTGTAAAGTAAATGGAAAACTTGCATTTTGCAATGAAATGCAATGGAATGAAATTACCTAAACTACTATTTTGTATTTGTTTATTATAATTTCTTCCCCACCAAAGACTCAAGGCACTTTTTTTAATTTATGAGAAATTTTGAAAACCTACTGTAATTAATATGATGTTCATGCCTCATGAAAGAAAGCAATTAAAAAAAAAACAATTTGTAACGTTTAATGGTGAGATATATGAATCAAGTTCTCTCTGTTTAATTTCCAGCATTCCAATTTCCAAGCAGTTGGCTTCCATAAAGGGTAAGGTGATCTATGCTATTTTTCTATCCATCTCTGGTTAGGTGACAGTATTAAACCTAGCAATTACACCTAGCAATAGGTCACCCATGATGCAAAGCATACATCGTTGCTCTTCCGGAATGAAATGTTCCATCAAATCTTGTGGGGATTTTATTTCTTCCTACAAACTTTTTCCTATATAATGCTGAGCAATGCAGTCAGTACTGAAAACAGCTTTTCCTGAAGTCCATGGCAGGAGTGCAATTAGCTTACTATAACAACTTCATTGCCAAACCGTATGCCACTGTTATTAGTCTTGTCTTCCCATGGTACTTCCTCTCTTGGACTTTCTCCCATGTCTGTTGCTTCCTCAGCAGTTCACTTTTGGGTGCCACCATACTGATGTACTCCTGGATGCTTTGGGTTTCATCCTGAAGAATGGCTTCAACATTCACCAGACCCCAGCTGCTCTCTTTCTATGTGTTGTATATTTTCTGGATATTGGGGTAGGAACCTCTGTATATTGTGAGGAGCTTCTGGTTCTTCACGTCAGTAGTTTCCAGATCCTGCTCTGGCAGCTCACTATAATAGCAGAGTATCTGGCAATTGGCAGGGCATATATGTTGGTAGCCTGGATCTTATTCTTCCCATTGAGCTCACTTTTATCCTTTGGCGATATTTGGATGTTGCTGTCTTCCTTTCCTCCTCATTGAAATTCCCATGTGGCTCTGGGATGCCAAGGTACATGTAACTGGTCTGTAGATCTGCTATGTGGCCCTCTGGTGCTCCATCATATCAGTTGTAACTACCTTCCCTCTGTTGACTACCATCTGGTCTGACTTTGACAGTCTGAATGACATCCCAATGTTCTCACTGTAGATCAACAAGTCAATGTCTCATTCACTCTTAACATACAGATTGATGTCATCCATGTAGAGGTGGTGACTATGGTAGTTCCATTCTTGAACTTACATCCATATTCAGTTCTTGTAATTGTCTGACTGTGGGGTTAAAGGGTATGAAGAACAACATTAGGAACTGTGCAGTACCTTGGTATATGCTGCACTTGATGGCCACTTGAGTGAATTGCCTTGCGTTGACTTCCAGTGTTGTCTTCCACAATCCCATTGAGTTCTTGAGGAAGATCCTTAGTGTCCTGTTGATTTTATAAAGTGCCAGGCATTCACCATTCCATGTTTTCAGTATTGAGTCATAGGCTTTCCTGTAGTCAATTCAGACTGTGCTCAGATTGGTTTGTCTTAGAATCTTAGACAGTTCTATCTATGTACTATGGGTGTTTTGAGCCTCTTGCATTATTTCCAATGCCCTTCAGAATTGTGCTCAAGAAGTGGCCCATATGATCCTGCAGCTTGGCAGCTGTGATGCCTGACAGGACTTTCCATGTTGTGGGGAGGTAGTAGTTGGACAGTGCTGTTCCTTGTGGGAATCTTTCATGATCAACATGAAATCATTTCCTTATGTTAGCCAGTTTGGGTGGGAGTCTTCTGCTACCAGCTGGTTCAAACATGCTACAAGGCATTCATGCATGGCTGCTGGTTCTTTAGCCAGTAGATGTGGATCGTGCCTGGATCTGGTGTTGTCCATCTCTTCATGTTCCACTTTTGGATGTCTGCTACTGTGATGGTGATTGGTTCTGGTATTGAAGATTGCTATGGTCTGCTCTCAGGTGTTGCAGTCACTTTGCACTGGTATTATGTGTCTTCTCTTTCTCCCATAAGTTCTTCAAGTACTCTAGTTTCTGCTCTTAGTGGCTCTGCTGTTACTCTATTATTGCACTGCAATTGGAAGTACACCTTGGATGGTTGCTTGGAGAACAGGACATTTAACTTCTTGGCCTCTGTATCTCCTTAGTTTGGTACCCAGTGCTGTGAGCCTTTATTTAGCCATCTTTAGGGCTTCAGGTGGAGTCAGACACTTGCATTTTTTTTCAGTAGCCAGGTCTTAACTGTAATCTTTACACCAGTGGTGGTATTCTACTGGTTTGGCCCGGTTCTGCCGAGCCGCTAGTGCCGATGAGCAGCGGAGACCGAACTGGTTCTCTCTGTCGTTCTGCTGTTGGGCCCACCCACTAACCCAAGCTCCCATACTCACTTTTATCCTCTGGTTTTGAAGTGCAGCTGCTTTGTGCGGCATAGTAGAGTGCTGCACGGCAGCTGCTGAAACTACAGGGAGAGTGCAGGCTTGCAGGAGGTGAGTTGGAATGCCTCTGTGACTGTGTGAATGCCTCTGCGCCTGTGCCAAGTGCGCATTTTGGTACACACACACATGCAAATGTGTGCACACATGCAAAGCGTGCCCCCCAAGCCATGGCCACCGAACCAGTGGTAAAAAATTTTGAATCCCACCACTGCTTTACACCCTTCTGTAATAGCAATAGCACTTAGACTTATATACCACTTCACAGAGTGCTTTTACAGCCCTCTCTAAGCAGTTTACAGAGTTGGCATATTGCCCCCAACAATCTGGATCCTCAGCGGAATTAACTCAGATCTGGGTCCTGAGTTAATTCTACTGACTCACTAACTTCTCTCCAAATTGCCCTGATCTTAGCATCTAACCTCATCTTACAAGTTGGAAAATATCCTACTTATACATGAAATAGAAGGAGGGATACTGTATGTGTAAGATTTACCACTATAATTTGCAAGCGTCCGTGAGTGATATTCATCAATAATGAGACAATTATTATTTGTAGCCCTCAATGTCTTCTCCCAGGGTTTAGAAATGTTAATTAAACTAAACAATTATTGTGTCATGAAATTACAAGATATCAGACAATGTTGATGGTCCCTCAGACCTGGAATCTGTTCTGTTTTAGCTTCTTCCTCCCTGTCACCGTATCAGTGTTGTATTCACTCCTGTAGACTTCTACTGCATCACCTTCCGTATATTTTTTGTTTCTCCTCCTTCCTTCTCAGGTCTAAGAAAAAGCTCTGATCTAGAAAAAGCTATGGCTACAGCAGCCTTGGTTTATGACAATGAGGCAGATGCTGAGGGCAAACTCAGCAAATGTGAAGCTAAGAAGCTGCTCCTAATTCAGTTTATGCATTTTGTAAAGGTAAGACTAGACCGCTTATTCCGTTACAATAGCTAACAATGATGCCTGGCAAGGATAATTCTCTGAAATCTCATAGAACTTTCAGACATAGAGAGTTCCTGTATAAAATATCCTTTTAAGCATCACAGAATACGAGAAAGATTTCATACATACCTGCAAGTTCAATGAGGATGTGGGAATATTCAGGACAGAGAAAGTGAAGTGAGTGCAGCAAAGGAGAGGATTATCTGTCTTAACCACAAGCCAGCAACCCCTCTTTCTTTTCATTCCTCAAAAAGAGGGGATCTTTTTTTTAGAAACTGATGCTGAAGAGCAACTCTCCCAGTCAAGAGAAGGACTCGTATTTAGCCAAGCAGCTTTTGGCTCATATTGTCTACAAACAAATAAGAAAATCTAAAAATAATTAGGTGTCCTCTTTTCTTCAAATCAGGAATTTTCAATTTGAAAGCTAACAATGACTTTAAGCCACAATTTGATTTAAGATTGTTGCTTTTTCTGAACCTGGGAGTTCTGATGAAGTAATGTTTAGAGATTTCGTTATGGCACGGAAAGGTTTTCTCTGAGTGTGCAATTGTTTACTTTTATCTTGTTTAGTGAACTATCAGGAAATACGTCCAATCTCTCCAACCAGAATCTTGATTTTGTAGTCATCCTTAAAAACACATTTTGTGGGTCAATTCCTTTCATTAATAAGAATGATGAAAGTCATGTCCATATTTTGCTATTAAAAAAACCTATTCACTTTCCTTCACAGGGTCAAGAAACCAAACCAAAGTACCAGGAAATGATGTCTGCTCTTGATGAGAACAAGAATGACAAAATTGATTTTGAGGATTTTATGGTTCACGTGGTTAGCCTCACCTTGATGTCTGATCTGCGACAAGAGATTCAAAATGTGCGGAAAACTAAATGATTAAGAATGTCAAATAAAAAAACTGGATTGGGAGAGGGGGAGGTTGGATTTTTAAAGTAAGTGTTTCAGAGAACATTACTATTCCAGATAGAATTATTTGTGACATTATTAATATCTATCAATATAATCAATATTATAGACCAAGGAGCTCTTTGGGCAACAAATGTACGAAAATAGATTAGTCGTCCATTTGGTGATTTTACACAAGGAAGAACACACTTCTGTGGAATATTGCGCTAGGTGAAGTGTGATTATTAAATGAAATCGTAATGAACAAATCTATCAGCAAAATTCAGGCAGTGGTGTAGGTACATTCATAATGTAATAGTGTACAATAACAACCATGGGGAGAATAATTTGCTGCCCCAATTCCAGATATCTCATAAAAATAAATGTTTTTATCCACACCCAGTGACTGGTAGAAACGTATCTTTCTACTTATACAAGGAATGACTGTGGAGAAGATAACTCAAGATGTACATCAGGGGTGTCAAACTCAAGGCCCATGGGTCAGATCTGGCCTGCAGGGCTGACCTGCAAACTGCCTTTGCCAGGGAATGGAGTCCTTCCGAGCTCCATTTTCCCTGGCAGAAGGTTGCAGAAGACCATTACAGCCAAAAATGGAGCTCAGAAGCCCATTTTCATTGGCAGAGGACTTGGGCCACCACAGGCGCCCCCAACATGAGTGACATCAAGCTGGTCACACCCACCCTGGCCATGCCCACCCCGGTCTCCCAACATCAAACACAACCCTGATGTGGCCCTCAATGAAATCGAGTTTGACACCCCTGATGCACATAATTATTTTTGCTTTAAATATCACTTGTTTACACAGAGATACAGTAGCTGATCTCCATCGTCCGATGAGAATTCAAACCAAGAATTTCAACTTGGTAAGGTCTAAATTCATGCTAGCAGAGTATAATTGTTCAATACCTTTCATAGCTATTCTGAATGAACCTCACGTTGGCCTGTTAAGGAATTTTACCTACAGTAATTTTACCTAACTTTAGGAAACTTTCAGGATTGGGAGGCTGACATTCAATACTGTTTATATAGGTCTAAATTTAAAGGAAGGTTATACGAGTTATTCCTAGTGGCTTTGATTTGCTTGTCAGGAGGTTGCAAAAAGTATCACATGACCTTGGGACACAGCAACGGTCATAAGTATGAGTCAGTTGCAAGGCTTCTTCTTTTGGCTTGTTTCTTTCCATCCTGTCCTCTAAACCACCAAACCTGAGACAAGACTTTCATTGTATTTTCCACTGGCCTCGTGGTGATCTTATATGTGGTACCATCCACATATTGGTGAGGTCGAACTGAGGGGGCATAGCAGGTTCAAGTAGATCTTAAAGGGCAGGTATGAAGCTAAAAAGTGTTTTGCAATTACCATATTTTAAAAGAAAAATACTTTTAATACTTAGTTGCAAAAAAAATGTTCCTAACATTTGTGAAGGTAACAGTGCTTCCAACCCCTTCATTTTCTCTCTCTTGCTTGAGAAGAAGGGGCGGATGGGTGGTCCTTTAGCCTTGGAACACATTTATTTTCTTTGAGAAAGAAGAAAGACGAATGGAAGAAAATTAGCCAGTTCCCCGGTGACCTTTGGTGCTAATGAAGGGGGAAAATAGATACGTATAAGGGAAAGATTTAGCTCATTGACATGACAGTCATTGTGCTGCAGCAACCTGTTGTTCTCATTTATGCTTCACATCAGGAGTCTAATAGCCACCTCTTCCTGGAGTGAAAAATGTGTTGATCCAAGGCATTGCCTTTCATATTTACCCAACCCTGTCTGGATAATGGACACCACCACACATACCTTTGCATCTAGCTATTCTTTCCCCCAGACTATCCATTGAAGGCCACTGACTCGCAACCATCCCATGATCCAAGTCCCCGAGCGATCAGGAAAAAAAAAAGGAAACTATAATCATTATGAGAGCACACTCTCAGCATTGCTTTATTGTCATAGGGGGACAAAATAGGCTGTAATGGTACACAAAACATCCCACCTCCAAAACATCTGTTCCAAACAGAATGGAATTTTCAACATTTTGCCTACCTGTAGTAGAGATGATTGCATGGATGATGGTAGTGTAATGGCAGGTTTTAAGCTCAACCTCCTGTCTTCCTTACTATCAGATCCCAATGACTGACTGGCTTTTCATACAAATTGAGAAATAATTATGTGTCGCTCCATGTGCAATCTTTAGCTCAGCAGCTATGAAGTTTCTTAATCAGAAAAAAAGGCAGACCATGATGGTAAAACTATTTTAATTAAAGAGAAAAATTTGTCCAATTTTGTTTCTGCTTCTGCTTTTAACAGAAAAAAAATGCAAATTCGATTTTAGGTTTTGGTTACTGGATTAACTTTGTTGTTAAAGAAATGGCTTGTATCTATTAGAAATGTAAAGAAAAGTTGAAGTGCAATTGCAGATTGTATTCTGCATTTTGTCTCTGCTTTTTCTTTTTATCTTGCATTGCTCTCCCCTTTCCTTCCTGTTTTTTATTTCCATTTGGACTTTATACCACAATAAACTCTCATAAAAAATGTAAAGAAAGAGGCAGACTGCATGATAGCTGGAAGCAGCAAAGGGTCCCCAGACTGTTGCCAAGATGCCTGTTTGCTGTCGACTTCATTTATCTGATAATACAAACTGAAGATTTATTTAATGATGCAAATTAAATAAAACAAAACAAAACCTGGCGTGGTCTGGCATTATATGAAGTTGTGGGAATGTTTTTGAGCTCTGCAAAGAGTTCTGGTGATTCCACATCTGGCAATGGTTACTAGCCATGGGGAGTCCCAAAGCTGCTTTTTCAGGAGGCAACTGGACTTTTCCTTTCTTTTGAAGACATTTCGCTTCTCATCTAAGAAGCTTCTTCAGATCTGACAGGATAGTGGAGAACGGAAGGATTTATATTCCTTGCAGACAGCTGGTCATTTGCATCCTTTTAGAGGGTCTTTGAAGCACTTGGAGGTTTATCAGTTGTCTCAGGGTCACCTGAGCAGTCCTGGTTCCTGCAGTCTGCAATTTTTTCCTCTGGAAACCCATTCCTACTCACACACCATTCAAAGAGTATTCATTTCAAATTATATAGCTAAAAGTCTCTAAAGGTTCTCAATCATCCCAGGTCATGGTTGTCCCAAAGGTGCTTTTTCAGGAGGCAACTGGACTTTCTGGACACCTTCAAAAGAAAAAAAAAAAGGAAAGTCAAGTTTCCTCCTGAAATAGCATCTTTGGGACAACCATGACCTGGGATGACTGAGAACCTCTACAGACTTTTAGTCATAGGGAGAATGTAACCATCTCATGTTCTGAAAAGTCCAGATGTTCTGCCTGTTGGTTGCCTACTCTTGGATTATGGGTAGCATCAGAAGATAAAACAACTGGTCAAAGTGTGCAGTCTCAAATAAGATTGGTTCATCTCTACCTGCTATCTCATGGCTGAAATGTTCAGAATCAGAATAAGTTAGCTTCCTTTGTTCCACGTGTGGATGACAAGGATTTCTGCCACAAAACAACTGCAAGTTCAGGCATGTACTTAAATGTTTGCTTTTTGCTTGAGGTCCGTCCCCCCCCGCACAGACCCTGAAGTTGTCTCAGAAGCAGGTGACATGAAAGGAGGAGAAGCTGGCCACCTGCCATCCTCAATCTCAATCCATCATGAACAAATGTCAGAGTAAACAATCTGCATTGCAAAACCTTGCCTTTAGAGCTACATGTTTGCAGCACAGTTTCTCCAGGCAATTAGTAAAGGATGTCACAGAGCTTGCAAGGAGTCTGGCAAGAAGAGCAAGCAGCAACTGTCCAGAGCCATTTATCCATGCCATTTAATTCGTTTTTTTTTTAAAAAAAAAAACCTTAAAACAAGAGAGCAAAGAGACAAGGATGATTGCAGAGTAGCACCTAGAATGGCGCTCAGGCAAAAACAGAGAGCCTGCGAACTGAGCCTTTCACTTTTAGAAGAACATTTTGCTACTTTTGGAAAGTCAGGACTGGCAAAGAATATTCTTGCTGCTCCATCAGTCAAAGAATGAGAAGTTTCTGCGTCCAGTTTATGTGTCTGCAGGTGCTTTGTACCTCCCCAGAGATCCAAAGGTTGTTTGTGGGATTTATATCCTGGACTAAACAAATCAATATCAGTGCTTTCCATCTAGAAGTTTACAGCATTCAGGCCTGTCACCACCAGTTAAAGATGTCCATGAGGGGCATAATATGCTGCGGATCAGGATAGGGAAATGCCGTCTGCAGCTTCTTCCCCTTCATACACAAGCATCATGGGTTCGGTTACATGATAACCTTCAACAAAATCTCAGAAGCTCCAGGGCTCATTCCAACCAAAACAAAATATGCAAGATCAGCACATTGTTTGAAAGGATATTAATGTCTCTATTTTTCAGCAATTTCAGATGTTTTGACATTAATGGAAATTTCATGGCTATTTATACACTTCTTGACAGCTCAGGAATATCTGTATACTACTAAAACTCTCTTTAACCTTGAAATGAGGAAAATGATGCATCAATGGGCAACAGTTTTTTGAACCAAGATACCTTAAATAGGCTAATTTTCAGGGTGTGTACAAAATCTGCAACCCATGACTTCTGAGGGAATGAAATTTGAGAAAGTTGTGTCTGCTTCAGGGTTACTACATTGCTAGACTGCTGCTATGGTCGTGTATCTTTGTATTCAATGTTCTGTGACAGTTTCCCAGCCAGTCTCGCAATCCCTTGTTCCATCCTCCATCTAGGAATAGCCCCTTACCTACAGGAAGGGGAGAGGAGAGAAGAAGAGATTTCTGATGCTCCCTGCTAACTTCCCATAAGGAAAGTCACTCACCCACCCACTGCTTTTTTGCCCACCCATGGTAATTCTGTTTCTCTGTTTAGGTAAGGAAATATATCTGAAACAATGATCCAATGGAACATAGGTTGTCTCTCATGAATCCCAAGAGAGAAGCTTTATTCATAGTGCCCATTTTTCCAACTGTGCAAAATCTGACCTAGCAGCATTTGGAATTTTACTGAGCTGGGTACATAGAAGCACAATGCAGGATTGAATCTGCATACATAATTGTGCAGAACAAGGAGAAACAAATGAGAAGACGTAATAAGTCTACAAAGAGCCATCTACAAAGCATGCAGATTCCCCCCCTAAGGCTAATTAGCTTCATGCATAGCAGTGAGATGATGTAGAGTTTCCAGAACAGGTGAGTTGAAGAAGCTCCCAACAGAATTTTAAAAATAAATGTGTCATAAAGGTAGGCAAAATACTGCCTAGCGATGCCATTGATAGATGTTTATCCAAAAGGGCTATTCAAAAGATTGTTAGAATGGACAAGCATATTTTCTTACATACAGATAGGCCTCATTTAGCTAATACATCATCAATGACTGTTTGCAGTTATGAGGGTGATGAAAAAAATAATTTTGTGACCAATCCTTGCATTTACACTCTTTTCAGAATGTAAGCAAAAGAAAGTTGAAGTAAATTTGTAAGCACCATCATCCCAAATCACAACTAGTAAAAAAATGACAAGAAACACACTGTATATGTGAAAAAAAAACTTATAATAGAAATAAGTCAATCAGGATCCAAAATGTGCAACAGTGATGAATGCTTTAGTTATAAATGCAAAAAAATTTCTCTTCATTATAGGTGGCAAACTGATCTTTCTAATCAAATTAACAGATTGTAGTCCAAATATTAAAGACAGCAACGTAACTATACATAGCAAAGGAATATACAAAATGCAAAACACAACACAATTTTTACACAACATCCAAGAGAATCATCATACATTTTTACATCAACTGGAAAAAAATTACTAATTCGCAATCATTCAAAAATATCAGATTAGAGTCTTTCCCAATGATTCTTGGAGGTACCAGGAACTAGATCTGGAAAAGGTACTGACAACCTCCTGATTGTCTTCGGATTCTTTGAACAAAAACTCCTTTCAACCCAACCAAATAGCAAGTGGAAACTGTAGTTCACAAAATATGGAGGACACTAATTTTGGTGATCCCCAATCTTGAATCTTTCGTGTGCAAGGTGCCTCTAATTATAGTTCATTCCCAAAGAAGAAACACATTTTTTAAAAAGAACTATTAAAACATGCTGCCTGGGGAATTCTGGGAATTGAAGTCTGCCCATCTTAAAAGTTACCAAGGTTGAGAAACACTGGTTTAGAGAGCTTTTTTTTTTTTTATCATACCACAGAGGGAAGTGATATAACCTGGTAGGCCCCACAAAAGAGAATATAGGACCATAGGAAAATGATGGACAAGTCCTTGTTTTTTATAATCCTCCTTTGTGTCTTAAACAGGGCTGAGAAGTAGAGCCTGATACTGATCCAAGCACACTATAAATGGAAGAGGAGAGGGACACAAAAATGTAAGACACTGTTGGAAGAAATATCCATATGGTTCAGTTCCAAGCCAGGAGAAAGACACTAGAAACATGGAGGCTGATTGGAAAGAGCGTTTAATGGTGAACAGAACCACCAAGCACATGGTCCTGGTGCAGCTGACCACATGGAGTTGAGAGTGGGGGGGCATTTATACTTTCTCTTGGGCTATGAACTTGACCTTCCTGTTCCTGTGCAAGGACATGTATTCTATTGGCTGTTGTCAGACTCCCATGGGGCCATGTGGGGTCATGTTTGTCTGAGCTCCCAGGTTTGGTTGAAGCTTGGAGGGTGATGATATAATGAAGAGGCTTGTGTTCCAAAAGGGTGTTGGGCAATTCCTATTGTGTCTTAATGGCTTTGTGCTGGTTTGGATCTTGAGTGCGGGCTAATCCCATCACTCTGAGGCTGAAGGTCTTTTGTCTTGTAGATAGGATGTCCCAGTCTTTCTTAATGGGCACCTAATATCTTCTGGGGGCGGGGAGCTGCTTTCTGTCTTTAAAAACATGTTTCTGTTTTAGGGAAATATAGTATTCTGCCTTTTTAAATATTTCTCAAAATATTTCATTCTTCTAGGAGGGGTGACTTTCCTCAATACCAGTGGCTGTGATTTGATTGTGCAACAAATAAGCAATCCAGTATAGACAAACAGTATTTCCAAAACATGTTTCACAGAATCATCCTTTATTCTTTCTTTCTTTTTTAAGAGTAGAATTCTTTATTGGCCAAGTGTGATTGGACACACAAGGAATTTGTCTTGGTGCAAATGCTCTTAGTGTACATAAAGAAAGGATACATTTGTCAAGAGTCAAGAATCATCAGATATAACACTTAATAATAGTCATAGGGTACAATAAGCAATCAAATCATACTAGGAAACAGTCAATATAAATCGTAAGGATACAAGTGACAAAGTTACAGTCATACAGTCACAAGTGGGAGGGGATGGGTGATAAGGAATGATAAGAACATTAATAGTAATACTAGTGCAGACTTTGTAAATAGTTGGACAGTGTTGAGGGAAATATTTGTTTAGAAGAGTGATGGCATTTGGGAAAAAAATGTTCTTGTGTCTAGTTGTTCTGGTGTGCAGTGCTCTATAGAGTTGTTTTGAGGGAAGGAGTTGAAACAGTTTATGTCCGGGATGTGAGGATCTGTAAATATTTTCACAGCCCTCTTTTTGACTCATGCAGTATACAGGTCCTCGATGGAAGGCAGGTTGGTATTAATTGTTTTTTTCTGAAGTCCTAATTATCCTCTGAAGTCTGTGTCTGTCCTATTCGGTTGCAGAACCAAACCAGACAGTTATAGAGGTGCAGATGATAGACTCAATAATTCCTCTGTGGAACTGTATCAGCAGCTCCTTGGGCAGTTTGAGCTTTCTGAGTTGGCGCAGAAAGAACATTCTTTGTTGTGCTTTTTTGATGATGTTTTTGATGTTAGGTGTCCATTTTATGTCATGTAATATAGTAAAGCCTAGAAATTTTGAAGGTCTCTACTGTTGATACTGTGTTGTCTAGTATTGTAAGAGGTTGATGATGTTTATAAATACCTGTAGGCAGTTCACATTCCTACAGGTATGGAAGTATGGAGTATGGAGGTCACCAATATGTTGTGTGTGATATAAGAAAATAATTGAAAAAGATAGATATCTAAAAATTGGATCTGCTATCTAATTATGCAAAAAAAAAAAAAAAACCTGGACACTTCATGATAATAATTGCACTACAGCTGGGGTGGAGCTTTCAATTTAAAAAACAAGATATAAAAAGCCTTGTCAGCTTCTAGTGACATGCTAGGACGAAGGAGTCATGTTGGAGAAAAAATGGCCTGCCTACACAACATCGTAACTGTGGGAACTGGCAAGTGTCCCTTTGGGAGTATAACACTGAAATTTAATGGAGGGGGTAGGGGATTGAAAAGGAGCCAACTTACCAGGGGATGTATTTAAAAAATCAAAACCTGCCAAACTCTGTGTTATCACGCACAAATCTAGCATGTCACCAAAGAGCCCTTTTAAAGCCATTATCCACACAGCATTTGTTAGGGCCATGTAGCATTATGGAGCAGACAGCTTTATCGCACGACAGGGTAGCATCTTTTCCATTGTGTCTGCCAATCTCTGCCTCCAATAGATCATTTCCTCTCTCCCTTGCTTCTATGCATGCATTACCCAGCTCATCAATACCGTATTTCATCTGTCACCATTTCTGCCCTGTGGTTTCTCAGTGTGGTTGACAAATGAGAGGAAAGAGGCTGAGGTTGAATTCCAGCTTGGAATATCATAAGGTTCTTCTCAGGCTGAAGACCAGTTCCTGCCTCTGAGGCAGGATAGTTAGCACAAATGCTTCGACACAATGGTAGTCATCCTGCATTGCAGAAAATATTTCTGAGGACACCAATTATTTATGAACTCTGTTCATTCATCATTCAAACTGCGCTAGGAAAGCTTCTATGGACAGTCACTTCTATTCATGGTCCAAAGCCAAGGAAAATTGGAACTGAATTAATGTTACTGAATTGTCTCTAAAAAAAAGAAATAAATTTCACTGTGAGGGGGAAAAAGGAGTCTTACATCAGCCTAAGAGAAAATACCAAGTTGTAATGTTACTTCAAGGTTGATTCTTATGACATCCACTAGCTTTGTCTTCCACCATGCTGAGTATATGACAACACAAAAGAGGCATTCAAATTATGTCTGAGAATCTCACACATTGCCTTTGGTGGTTTCTTATTAATCAACATTGTGATCTAAATTTAAATTCTCAATTGGCCAGAACACTTAGACACATTACAAAAGGCTTTATTCTTCATGTTGTCCATAAGAACATCAGGAGGTCCAAACACATTTTTTTTTTCAGTTTTGACCATGTCGGAATAGCCAACTATGTGCATCCAGAAGTTCACAGCCATTGACAGAGAGCAATTATTTGGATTTTCCTTTTCAGATATAGAAAGCAGATTACAGGGTTATAAAAAGGGAAGCAGAATGTAAGTGGTAGCAGACCGCTACTAGGTGTAAAGGATGCTCCACCTAATGGCCAGATTCTATTGAAAACTATATTTCTTTTCAACTTCCTCTACCTGCCATGCATTGACAGTAAACCTGATTAGTTATAGACTTATTCAAACTATAGTACTTTATGTCTCCAGTTTGCACGAATGCCAAAGAATGCCGAAGAAGTTAGATTAAAAGTCCTTTCATTCAATTGAGTTTGATCTATCCAAGAATTCTAGTTAGTAACAAATTTGAAAATTAGAGTAATGAACTGAACAAGAATGATTGTGCTGCTCCTAATCTTCTACAGGCATTGAACAATATTATCCTTAGAAACCATGTAGGTAGAATGGAAAATCCATTGATCTGTTGACAATGTATTTATTTATTAAATTTGGACGCCACCCATTTCACTGTCAAGTGACTCTGTTTCATTGCTTTCCTATAAACTTGGTCCATAAATTCATTTTCAAGTTGCATTAAGGTCATGTGATAATATTTGAAATAATGAACCAATAGGTAGATTTTTGTAATTACTATGCATCTATATTTGCATAGTACCATTGGGGCCCTCTTGAAATAGATGGGAAAGATAGAAATTTTTCACAAGCATCTTAGCAAAGAATAGATATAGAAAGTCACTGATCCAAAAACCATTTTGTTTCAAGGAAGTCTTGGGGGGAAAAGCACACTATTGTTAGGTTTATAATTCTTAAGAATATTGAATAATATACTACAATATTTCTAAAACCATACATGAATTTGACATGTTTCCTGCCCTCTGTACATATTGTTTCTTTCAGTGAAAATAATTGCAAACTTCTCAGGTATGTATAAGTAAAGAAGTTCCTGCAGGTTTTGCTCAGCTGTTTCTTTAAACCATTGAGGAAGCGCTGTCTGAAGACATTTCCATGATCATGTGGTCAGCATGACATCACATCGCAGCAGAAAGTGTGAAGAAAAACATGGAATGTTGTTACCTTCCCACCAAAGTGGTACCTATTTATCTACTTGCATTTACATCCTTTCAAACTGATAGGTTAGCAGGAGCCGGGGCGAGTGACAGAAGCTCACTCCATCACATGCTGATCGGACTCAAATTGCTGGAGTATAGATCTTATCTAGAGTCTTTTAAGCCACTATGCCTCCAGACTTTAAAACTGTTTGATGCCACCTGGAATTCCTCTGATTGAGATGAACCAGGTTTTCATGGAAGCAACACACCCGATTAGAAAAATTATCATTACAAAATGAGACAAAACTGGTATATATAAAATTGGGCACCCAGTTTCTTATTTTCAACCACTCTCCTTTCTTCAGGAAAGAAATGAAATGAAATAAACCTTCCTTTACTCCAATTTTAATATTTTTTGTGAGGGGGAGGGTCACCATAACTGCATATAATGCTGCAGCTCATGTTCAAAAGTCTAATTGCATAGTGATGTATTTTGGGCACAGTTCAAGGCAAGATGCTCATGCCAACTTTTAATTACCGAAATAATTTCAAAGCAAGGCTGATACTGGATCTGTCAAATATTGGCATTTCAGTTAATAGCCTGTCCAAATTTTAAAAAAATAATTGTTTGCAATTATTGATTTCTACTGAACATAGAAAAGCATTGCAAATTTCTAGATCTCTTTTGATAAGGAAGGCACCTCTTCATCATTTTTCCCCAAGGAACAAGATAATTCAGCAAGGTTATTTTCTTCAAATTTAGAGCTGCATCTAAGGCTCATAAAAATGCCAACAATGATGTGAAAAGGTGAAAACCAAACGTCTATTTCAGTTCAGTTACTAGCAATAGCACTTAGACTTATATCCCGCTTCACAGTGCTTTTACAGCCCTCTCTAAGCAATTTACAGAGTCGGCATATTGTCCCCAACAATCTGTATCCGTATTTTACCCACCTCAGAAGGATGGAAGGCTAAGTCAACCTTGAGCCTGATTCGAATTGCCAAATTGCAGGCAGCCGGCAGTCAGCAGAAGTAGCCTGCAGTACTGCATTCTAACCACCACGTCCCTTAATCACCTGTCCCATCTTTACTGTGTCCCCACATCTAGAACAAAGCAAAAACAAAAACAAACACTGAAAAATAGATTTAGTTATATTCATTTTACTGAATGACTTACTGCTGGAATCCAAACCCGCACAGAAAATCTGCTAGATTCTAAATCTAGATGATTAATATAAATATATTTTCCAAGATAAATTTCCTATTTTAAATAGCACCAATTCAAAACTAGAGAAAGATCTTCCCAACTGGCAAAGTGTTATTAAGAAATTTATAGGGATTCCGGAAAAAAATATGTTCAAAATTTTGCAAGACTCAAAAAAGAGAAATGCATTAGCTTTTCCTAATGTTAGATACTACTAAAAAGCAAACTGTATATCAAATAGAATGGATAAAATTGCCTAATAGCAGAGTATCAATTGCAAAAGGAGCAGATTTAGCCAGTGGATTTTATAGATATTTATAGTATAAAGAAACAAAAGAAGACAAGAATCTGGAAGTATGTGAAAGTATAAGAAAAGATTTATTAAAAATTTGGAATCCTTTGAAAGGTAAGATAAGTCCAGCAATTTCATCACTAACATCACTCACAGATTCTTCTCTGTTCGAGAATAATTATAATAAAAAACATCTAATCCCATATGCCAGCATGATACATTTGGGCTCAAGAAATAGATTAAAGCATAAATTGCTTAATAAAGACAGGAATCTACCCTAGTTAATCTATCTGCAAATAACTGGAAAAATCAAAAGCAATCTCCAGAGAAAAATGATAAAATTTGAAACCAAGATCATTTATTAGTATAAATCTTACTAAAGTATGGCACAGAGAAATCAAAGTCAAAAAACTGATTTATAAATAGATGCATAACTTCAAAGAATAAGTGTGGGGGGGAAAGAAATAAAATTTACAGCAAACCATAATCTGAAGGAAAATTGGTTCAAAATACTGTAAAGATGGAATATGATCCTGACCATGATTGTCAAAAGAAGGATAAATCATACAACAATAAATTTTGGAAATGTCATAATAAAGAAGCGAGGAGGAGCCTTTTTGTCAGTTGGCAATAAAATCATTTTTAAAAAGAACTAGTCCCCAAGTTTTTTAGATCAATAATGAGAAAGATCATCGCATGTGTTGGAAGAAATGTCCATCTGGGCTCAACTTCAAGTGGGAAGAAAGACATTGGAAACATGGAGACTGCTTGGAAGGATGGTTTAATGGTGGACAGGACCACAGGGGGTTTGAAATCCTGGGCAAAATGGAACACCTGGGTGAGAGAGGGAAAGAGATTTTACCCTCTGTTGGGCTTTGAACTTGCTTCCTGTTCCTGTGGCAAGAAATGTATTCTGAGTAGTGGTCAGACTCCCATGGGGCCATTCAGGGGTAACTTTGCAGGTTGTCTTGAATCCCAGGGTGGGTTGAATCTTTCTGGGTGGTATAATGCCCCCAGGTGATTTCGCAATGTAGTGAGCCCTGCTGTTAAGATGGGTAGAGGGCTAATTCTACCATGTCCTGAGGGCCATGTTTTAATCCTATCAACCTGGAGCTGAAAGGGAGGGGGGCAAGGGCTGGAGGGGGCTGCTTTGTCTTTAAAAACATGTTTCTCCTTTTTTCACGCAGGGAAATATAATATTCTGCCTTTTTAAAATTTCTTGGGAATATATAATTCTTCTAGGAGAGGGGCGGGTGCTAATTTTCTATACATGCTACACAGGTGTCCCATAAAGGGCAGGGAAAAACAAAGTACACTAAAATATAATCTTTGATCAACCAACATAAATGCTTGCTTAATTCTGAATTACATATTCAATTATTACATAGGAATACAAAGTTCTATATATCCTGCACCCAACAGAAGAACATCAGATACCACCATCCAAGTCCTCCTCATCAATCTTGCCATAAAACCACTCGCATTACAATTGGTTTTTGTTCCCTGTTTTGATACTGTTTTGAACACCACTGGAACCAAGAGAAACATTAGGAGAAATGTCCTAACAGCTAAGATTATCCTGTCCAGGATATTGATTGCATTGTCCTTCATCACAATGACCTCTATTTCCAACCGTATAATAATATTCTAATAATACCAACATGATAGGGCATTGTGTGAGTTTTCTCCTCCTGCTCTACTTTATAGAATGCTATTTAAGAAAGCAAGACAATATAATTATATCCCATCGTCTGTTATCGTGGAAGACTAAGCCGCCTTAATTTAAAAAACTTCATCTATTATCAAATGTTCATCTCAAAACTAGCTGATTTTATTTCCCGTCTAAGGATTCTTGGGGTGGGTGGGGTGGGGTGTAACACAGTTGTGATGTTTTCAGATTTAATGATTGGAGAAACTATGACTCTTTAGGAAATCAAACTGGCCTGCTGTTTTCGGGAGAAAGATTTCACGTTACTGACTATATAGTTGCAAGTTCCATATTTCTTCCCATTGCATCCTGATAGGCTTCCCATGTTCTTGTTCCTGACTTTGCTTGCTGTTCATAAAGAAACCCCATGAAGAGGGAGGAAAACAGCGAGAACAATGATATCCTGTTGAGACTTATTGCCTAGGTCTCCAAAACAAAGTGTGGGTTGTGTTGCAATCTTCACAGGAGGAGTTCGGAGTTGTGCACTGAAGGAAACAAATGAATCACTGCAGGTTGGTGCATACCAATGTTTCTCCCCTTAAAAAAACCCTTCAGTTTCAAAATATACATTTCCTCCCCACCTATTCCCTGCCTCCCGAGTCCCAGCAAGTTCTGGCTGGACAACAACAGGAATTTTCTGACTATAAGCTATCAGCTGGCTGAACAAAAGGTGATGAGCTTTCAAAAAGAGACAAGATGGTCATCTTTATAAGTGCTCTAGTGGATCTTGTATTGATTGGGGGATTGGATTAGATGACTAGGAGTATCTTTTCCACCTACACAAAGGCCGCTGCAGGGGAGGGGGACTAAAAGAGTCAAAATGGTGACCCCAAAATTGAAACCTGCACTTTTTTTGCATGTATGATACACAATGCAAAACTGGGGCTTCAACCTCATGGTTGCAGTTGCCATTTTGAGTCCCGCCCTGCCCCAGGACTTACCTGCATTCACCCACCTAGCCCTGAGCCTTCAACACTAATGAGAAGTGTTGCGAATGAATGATCTTTGGTCCTGTGCCTGGAACCAATTGCTACCAATTTCTGTCTTCAAATTCTTCTTTAATACGCTGAATCAGATTTATTAATACACACTTAACTTTCTTTTTCCCTTGAGGCTTGGACCAGTTCTTTCAGACAGAATTCCTTCCAACTGGCATATTTCCAAATCAGATATTTCCAGATACTACCAATCCAATCAACTAAATTGCCACTGTTTGGTATGTGTGTGAGAGAGAGGAGAGAGGAGAGGAGAGGAGAGGAGAGGGGGAGGGAGAGGGAGAGAGAAATCACAGATCAATAAAGTCATACCAAGAATCCTATTAAACATTCAAGAAAGTGTGACAAGATACCTATAGGTAGTGGTGATGTTTGCATATTATGCAAAATTGGAGCTTTATTCAATCTGTTTCATCAGGAATAAGACCAAATTGACTGGTTTTATCCCTCTGTGATCAACTTATTACTCCATCTCCACTCCACTCCCCTCTTCTCCTCTCATCTCTCCGCTGCATGATTAGGAGAACTTTTCAAATCTGTTGCTGTCAGCCTTCTTGAAATCCGGATTGTCACTGAGTCTAAATTTATATTAGATTCTTCCCTCCCATTATGATCAATTTTAAAGCAAGCTGAGTTCAAATGAAAGATAAATCATTAAACTGGTTTGATTCATAATTAACCAATAATTCAATGTTCAGATGCAACAAAAAGTTTCCTGTAAAGGGGAATAGCAAGCTCAGGCTTTCAAACTCCCAGCTGCAGGAAGAAATATAAAATTTGAGCTCATTCCAACTCATAATATTCCCATTATGCTAAACCACGGCTCAGTATAATCTGTGAACAGGCCACTGCAACATACGTAATCCCTGATGATAAAATAGGTATTAGAACTTTTATAATAATTAATTTTGCTCTCCTCCACCCTATAATTCAAGAGTATCATGATCATTCAAATTAAGGGATTCCTGGAAACCACATGGTTGAATGCATCTTAGTCCTCTTGTCTAAGGAAGTTTTATATATACATATATAATATTTATAGGTATTTATATGTTAGGATGTAAGTATATACATATATGTGTGTAGATATACATATGTATGTGTGTGTGTTATGTAGGTGTATACTTCTGAGAGCAGACAACAGAATTTCATTTTTAATGTGTGCCAGAGTGCCCACAGGAAAAAAAATGTCAATAAAGGTTATCTTATCTCATAAAAGCATGTACAATATGCCTTTTAGTGCAGCTCAGAGAATATTGTTGATTGCCATGCGAATGGCTGAAACCTCAAAAAGTTAAAATCCAATTAGGGCACTTTTACTGATAATCTTTTCCCAAATTGGAACGTTCTCTCTCTTTTTTTTGCCCAATTAAGCAATATGTTTGTCCAATTTTATGCTCAAGTTAACAAGCAAATAAACAGAGGTATTCAAGGCTGTCCTTTAATGAGAGCTGGCTGGCCAACTGCCACTGCCACAATTGCAAGTGTGTTCTCTTCCTTTCACTTTATGTTCAAGTCGTTTTTGCTACTGGCTCTCCTCTGAATCTGAAGAACCCAGCCCTGAGTCTGGCTAACAGCCAGGAGGTTGAGTCAGTCTGAATACCCTTCCCCCCCCACCCTCCCACCCCTTTTTGGGTTGGGCGAGGCTCAATAAGAGAGAAGAGTTGCTTGGAATTGAAACACAACAACCGCACCTGCCCGTGAGGATTATTTCAAAAAGCAGGGAGCAGAAAGAGCAAGCCTTGATAGCTTGAAAGCAAACTTTGTCCATTAGGCTGGAAATAGCTTGGTCTCAAGAAAGACATCGTGACAAAGCCGTATGCAGTAGAAGAAGATGCTGACTGTGTAAATAACAAAAGGGGCATCAGTTACATATCACTCTCTTTCACTCAGTGGCAAGGCTTTCTCTAGAGTTGTCCTGGAATGATTTAAAGGAGTTTGCCACTTGGCACTTTCTAAAGTTTACCGGGGGGGGGGGGAATTCCCCCCTTCAAAACAATGAAGAATATGCAGTCTAATACACTCTACGTGGGGCTCCCCTTGAAGGCCACTCAGAAATTAAAACTAGTCCACATGAATTGGGAGTCCTAGGATTCCCCATTGTTGGAAGGAAAATCCAGCCGGGTTCCAAGCTGGGAGAAAGGCGCCGGAAATGAAGGCGGATTGGAAAGAAGGATTCTGTTTATAGGTGAGCAGAATCACTGACAGCATGGGGTTCTGGGGCAGCTGACAAATTGGTTTGATGAGCATATGGATTTTTACAGGTTTCTGTGACCTTGAAGTTTGAACTGTTCTTGGAATTGTGCAAGGAAGGGGCTTTAGTGTCTCTTGCTATTTCAATGGTGGTGGGTTAATGCTATGATAGCCTAAAAGTCCCTTCCTGTCCTTCTTAATCCTATCATCCGGAGCTGAAGTTGTTTTGTTTGTGAACAGATTGGCCCAGTCTTTCTTAATGGGCTCAAAATATCCCTCTCTAAAGACTTTAGGCATCTGCTGGAGGCTATTTTACTATGCAGGAAACTGGGGCCGCTTGCTGCTTTTAAGATCGTGTTTCTCCATTTCTCCTTTGGGAAAATACAATATTCTGCCTCTTTTATTATTCCCCAAAGTATTTCATTCTCTTGGAGGGTGTGTGTGTGTGTGTGTGTGTGTGTGTGTGATTAGTTCTTATACCATGTACCATCAGCGTTGCGTGAGCTGCACTGGCTTCCAGTATCTGGTGCAATTCAAGGTGCTGGTCATTACTTTTAAAGCCCCACACGGCACAGGTCCAGGCTATCCGTGGGAGTTCCTTTCCCTAATCCCGGCACAGCTGATCATAGGAACAGCTGATCGTCAAGAGAGGGAAAAGAAGAAGAAATACCTTAAGGAGTGACTGGGCAGGGAATAATGTGCACAATATTGCGCATGCACAATAAGGACTGACTGGGCGAGGAGGGACGGAACGGGCAGTGAGGGGCGGGGCCAGCCAGGGGCACAATTTGCCAGTTCTCCGAACTGCGCAGAATCATAACAACCAGTTCTACAGAACCGGTCCGAACTGGTAGAATCCCATCCCTGCATCAGGTCAGATAGGGTGGGCCTGCTCCTAGTCTCTTCCTTTAAATATTGCCATTTGATAGGAGCTAGGAAGCCTGCCTTTTCCATGGCAGCCTGTGCCCTATAGAACACTCTGACCCTTCAAATTCAGCAGGCCTCCTCACTCCTATTCTTCCATAAAGCTTTGAAGATCTGGGTTTTCCTCCAAGGCCTGGGATAAGGTTGGATAATTGCCCTTTAGAAGTTGACTTAGCTCCAGGTCCTTGTTATTTTTGATGTTTTCATCTGTTTATTTTTATAGCTTTAATATAATTTCTCATGTTCTTTTTAACTTTTGGTGGTACCTGGTCAGATATATTGAAATTTGAAAGGTTGAAAGGTATGAAAATATCACTCAACCAATAAATGTATTTAGCTAAAAGGCATCTCAAAAAGATATTCAAAAATCTCACCCATGGTTTGCTTTATTTGGTGGATTATGTAGCTGGTATAATTTACACATCGTTTTCACAATTCCAACAGATGTCAAACCACAGTTACTTTTCTCTTACAGTCCTCTTGGTGAGAAATGGATGTGTTTCAAGTTGCTCTTATGAAGAACAATGTATGAGTTTAGACATGAAATGAGAAATATAACGAATGCCTGCCAATAGACAGGTACGGGGTTCAATGGCAACTTCAATGGCCTCATTTTTTTGCATTTTATTTCCTTGAAAACTGGAACAGGAAATGTAGAAATACATCTTTCCTTTTCTGGGTATGCTTAACATATCAGTAATGTATAGAAACATGCTATGATAGACATAATGTCAAAGGATCGCATTCAATTTATTCAATTCTAAAAAAAAAAAGTAGTCATCTTCTATCAGATCTCCACACTCTGTACTTTGTACAAAGTGAGTTGTAGGTGAAAGAGGGCTCTTTCTTTTAACCAGAGTGATATCTGTCAATTTTTGTTCCAGCTTTTTAGGCTGACACCAACACTTGAAATTATTCTTGGAAACCTTTTAAACACTAATGCTAGCATTATGTGAGACTGCTGACTATCACCTGCCAGAATGAAGGCTGCAACATCCTATACCAACTCTGAGCAGTCTTCAGAGGCATTCTTATGTAAATCACATTGCCTATTCAAGGGAGGACGGGATGATCACTTGGGCAAATACCCCCAGATCTTCATGTTCCAGGAAGCGTCACAATTGGTGCACCTTTCAGAGGAGGGCAAAGACCCAGTGGGGCCTCCTGTCATGCCCCCGTTGGAGTCTGAATCTGAGAGGGAAGACGAACAGCTGACACACAGCAGGAGAAGGGCTCCGTTGGCTGTGGAGGAAACTGGGGAAGGGCAAAATCAGGCTGGGCAGAGCAGGGGAGAGGTAGAACAAGGGAGAAAGGGTTCAGATGAAGACCAAGGCCCACCCCATCCTCATTCTAGGGCATGCAGGAAAGAACGCAGAAGAGAGCAACATGGGTGGCATGGCTTACAAGGAAGGAATGGCGCTCGATTCCCTTCACAAGGCACACTGGGGGTGGAGTTTAAAGACGAGGCAGTTGGGAGGGGCATTTTCCAGGAACAAATGCTGAATTCATCCAGTATTGAGAGCTGTGGCCTGCATTCCCAGCATCCCTAATAATTGTTTGAATTATTGCCATGCTTCTGTGTGCTTATCTTGCCTTGCTGGAATTATTGTCGTGATTCTTCTTTGACTCATTATCTTGCCCTGATGGAGTGATTGATTACAGTCAGTCTGCTTACAGCATTTGGACTGGCGTATCTGCAGCCAGAGGCTGCTGCAGGTTCGTGGGAGAGTTTTTCTCCAGGCCAGAGAGCAAACGGGACATTGGGGGGCAAATTGGAGCAAATAAAGGGACTCATATCTGTTCTCTGGCTGTGTTACCTTCATGCCATGCCCCAGGTCATCACACATCTACTTGCCTGTCTAACAGCAGAAATGTCCTTGGGCAGACCCTCTGTCACAGATCTGCTCCTCCCTATCCAGAATTATCATGAAATATGGTAGTAAGATGATTGATTGACTGATGGTTTCTGAGCAAACAACACCTCTAACAGAGATTCAGTATAACTGATTATTGAGGTTTAGAAAGGAAGACATAGCCTTGACACACTGATAAATCACATGTCCTCCAATCTTAGGTCACCAACATATCAGAGATAACGAAGAGACATAAAGTATGGTTGTGCACTGGATAAACTAGGACAAGTGCATTACTGCATGAAGACCATGAACCCCCAAACTCCTCCATAACCTACAGCATGGCCTGGAAGTAAAAACCTCTGAGCCTCTGCATTCTTCCCCCAGCCCCCAAATGAACACCAGAAATTCAAGAAAGTACACTGCCGCACAGTAAGACGGACATTTCATGGGAAGGATTTCTAAGTTATCTCACTGGCCCAATGTTAAAGAATGGCTGTAGAAAAATGGCAACCATGCTGATGAGGAGGAATGATCTGGCTTGCTTTAATCCTGGGTATATACAGGAGTGGGACTCCACCAGTTCGGACCTTTCTATAGAACCGGTTGTTACAATTCTACGCAGTTTGGAGAAATGGCAAATTGTGCCCCTGGCTGGTCCTGCCCCTCTCTGCCCACCCCTCCCCTCCCCGCCCAGTCAGTCCTTATCACGCATGTGCAACATCACACGCATGCCCAACATTGCTGACTGCATTCTTCCCTGCACAGTCACTCCTTAAGGTATTTCTTTTCCTTGCTGCCTTACTGCTTCACCTAGGAGGTTTCCCTGAGGCCCAGGAGGCAAAAGGAGGCACATTTGCAGTTTTTCAAATGATATTGATCCATCAACTCCCAGCATTCTTATTGACTTTGCAATAAGGGAAGCCACCCCGACCCCTAGAAGAATGAAATATTTTGAGAAATATTGTAAAAGGCAGAATATTATATTTCCCCTAAAAGAGAAATGGAAATCTTAAGGGAGACAGAAACTCAGCCCGAGCTTCCTGCCCCCAGCAGATATTTGGTGCCCGTTAAGAAGGGCTGGGACCAGCCTATCTACAAGACAAAAGACCTTCAGCTCCAGGGTGATGGGATTAAGGCATAACCTTCCAGGACATAATAGGATTATCTAGCAGCAGAGCTCACTACATGGCGCAATCACCTGGGGACATTGCATCACTCTCCAGGCTTCAACCAAACGTGATTCAGACAAACACAAACCCACATGGGAGGTCTGACTACAGCCAATAGAATACATTTCTTGCACAGGAACAGGAAGCTCAAGGACAAAACCCAAGAGAGGGTATAAATACCTCTCTCTCTCTCAACTCCATGGGGTCAGCTGCACCAGGACCATGTGCTTGATGCTTCTGCTTCATTAAACCATCTTTCCAATCAGCCTCCATGTTTCCAGTATCTTTCTCTACCCTGGGAACTGAACCAGATGGCGGTTTCTTCCAACAATAGTTTGGGGGGGGCTCTTGAGATTTGAGGTTCAGCAACATCTGGAGGTCCCCGCCTTATATCCCATGAAGAAACCACAGCTGCTGAGATTCCAAGCAGTTCTAAATCCAGAAGGAAAACTTGCAACGTTCATTTACAAGACAAGATCGAAGTGTCAAACCAGCTCAAAATGTCAGACTAAACTTTAAGGTTACTTGCTTCAAAGATAATGAATGGCTTCTCACTTGAAACATTTGTGAATGAAATCCTATGCTTGGGGCATTCTGGAGAGAAAGAGTATAATCCTCCCCCTTTTTAAATAAATAAATAAATAAGGTAATGATTCCTGTGACTTGAAGGCTGGCTGAGCTGATGCTCTTTTATTGCCTGCTGAGTACTTCTCAGCAAGCAGCACACTCAGAATATAATAGTCCTGATGAATGTCTGAATTGGATGGCTAAGCCAGCATGGGCCTCATTACACTGACTGGATGCATTTCCACCATTCATCAAATCTTCCTGAGCTCACTGGAGATGGTGGGGGGGAGGTGGGGTTCCTCCATTGAACAGGTGTTTTCATGGACACTCCCCATACATCAGAACCAAGGCCTGGACAGCACAGAAGTGCTGTGATGTGTGATGAGGCAATCTGATCATGGTTTCTAAAGCAACTTCTGGGTCCAAGCATTTGAGAGACCGATGCTGAAGTAAAACATTACCATGCTCTTTAATTACAGAATTTTAGAAACTAAACCGATTAGTTCAGATCGTCTTCATGTTCAGTGATAATTATAGAACTCCTTGCTGATCCCGGCTATAACAGGAAAGGTTATGTCTTAGTTTTGGAATTTCAGGAACACAGTCCTGAGAAGTAACCAATATGGCCAGTGAGAAGCGTGTTGAAGGATCACATCTCTTTATCTCTTTATCTATCAGGTTTATATCCCAACTTTCCTTCAGGAGCTCAAGCAGCCATACAGCTCTTCACCACAATTTCTCCCTCCACATCAACATTGCTGTGAGAAAGGTGGGGTCACTGACCCTAAGTCACCAGTGGTGGTATTCAAATTTTTTAATAATTTGGGCATGGCTTGGGGGGCATGGTATGGCTTGGGGTGTGTGGTGTGGCTTGGGGGACATGGCTTGGTGGATGTGTCAGGGAAAGGATACTGTAAAATCCCCATTCCCTCCCCACCCCACTAACCTGCTTTCCAGCTCCATTCTCCTGTTCAGGGCAACAAAAGAAGACCCAGCTGAACAGCTGGGACTCGGGAGGCAGAGAATAGATGGGGTTGGGGCCAGTCAGAGGTGGTATTAACTGGTTCTCCAAACTACTCAAAATGTCCACTATCGGTTCTCCAGAACCTGTCAGAACTGGCTGAATGCCCTCTCTGTAAGTCACCCAACCAGCTTTCATGGCTAATGTCTCTATGTTTCTCCAGTCCGACACTTTAATTAGTGCCTCTCTATAGCATGTTAAGGATTGAATTCTCAAGCACCCTCATGTATATTTTTAAACTTTCAACCTTTAGTTCTTTGGTTAAACTGGGAAACATCTGATTTTCTTTGAACTCTTATGTGCTTAAATTGAGTCACCAACAGCTGGTCATCAAATTTGAATAGAGGTATTTCATAAATGTTTAGAGTCCGTTTGTTATTCGTTACTTTATCGTCTCTTGTTTATTTACATAGGTAGAGAGAAATAATAGTAATAAAACAAAAATGGATATTAATAACAATATAGTAATATATTAATAAGAACACAATATAGTAATAAGAATACAATTATTTCCAGTGTTGATATGATTTCTGTGTATGTTTTCCATATTATCACTCTGGTGTTATTTTTTTTCTCTTCCAATTCAATGGGCTTATCATTATCACAGAAAAGAAAGTACTTCAGGCTTAGAACTTATAATCAATAAAGATTTCTGCTTTGCAAGTCTTAATTAGAATGTTCCAAGCAGCTGGAACAAAACAATTCTACCTATGCAACACATACGCAGAGCTCAAAAATACCTGAAGGGTTCCTCCCTCCCCTTATATATCTGGTTATGGTGCATTCAATGCAATAGCCAGAGGCATCTGTTGGCTCTATGAATTATTTGGGCTTTTAAAACATATTGTGACTTTGATGTAGATGAAACGGTGGGGCAATACAATTACTCTAAACATGAGGCTTAGAATTCATAGGTATCTCTGCTATTTTTCTGTTTAGTAACAGATAACAGATAATTGTAGGTCATCTAGTCCAACCCACTGCCCAAGCAGAAGACCCTATATCATTTCTGACAGATGGCAGTCCAATCTCTTCTTGAAAGTCTCAAGTGAAGGTGCTCCCACAACTTCTGAAGGCAAGCTGTTCCATTGGTTGATTGTTCTTACTGTCAGAAAGTTTCTCCTTATTTCCAAGTTAAATCTCCTCTTGTTCAGTTTCCATCCATTATTCCTTGTGTGGCCTTCGGGTGCTTTAGAAAATAGCTTGACCTCTTCCTCTCTGTGGCAGCCCTTCAAATATTGGAACACTGCTATCATGTCTCCCCTGGTCCTTCTCTTCACTAGATTAGCCGTGCCCAGTTCCTGTAATATTCTGCTTTCATATTTTGCTATTCTTCTCCTTATTACTTTCTATACCATAACATATATCTCTTGGTTCATTGCTTTTCACTGTTTTTAGCTCCCCAGCAAACCAAGCTCTTTAATCAACTGTACAAAGGAAAGACAGATTGGGAATTATGGTGTCAACAGATTATTCAACAGATCAGCCAGGGCTTCAACAATCTTGTCAGCAGACAAGATGGGAGATACCCCAAGTACATTTAGAGAGCCATCTGGAACCACTAAGACACATATATTGTATGTGAACCATGATCCTCTTGACACTTCAAGGCTTAACTTGACTCTTCAGCTACCCTTGAGAGGTGTCTCACAAACATAGCTTAGCTGTTTCAGATTTTTTATTATGGATAAAAATGAAGCCATATAAACCAGATGACTCCCGTTGCCAGTGATAGTGTACAAATGAATGATGGGAATGGAATGGAATAGAATAGAGTAGAGTAGAGTAGAATAGAATAGAATAGAATAGAATAGAATAGAATAGAATAGAATAGAATAGAATAGAATAGAATAGAATAAACAGAGTTGGAAGGGACCTTGGAGATCTTCTAGTCCAACCCCCTGCTTAGGCAGGAAATCCTACACCATTTCAGACAAATGGTTATCCAATCTCTTCTTAAAAACTTCCAGTGTTGCAGCTTTTACAACTACTGGAGGCAAGTTGTTCCACTGATTAATTGTTCTACCTGTCAGGAAATTTCTCCTTAGTTCAGGAACTGGATAGTAAATTCATTGTTTTTTTTCCCTTCTGCCTTTCCCATGAACAAAAGGAATCTTGATGTGGTGCTCAGTGGCCTTGAAGTCAAGTAGTTGATGTTTTTTTTTCATAACCACCATTTTTGGATTGAGAACTATTGCTCCCAATTCAACCATCACATGAGCCATCAATCTTTAGCATTTATTGTTCTTCATTCACTTTTTAAAAATAAGACCTATTCTCCAAAGCATTCTTATACGGAGGTATCTCATAATCTATTGTACTATCAAAGGATATATTTTCCAATAACCACATGCTACAGTCAATAATGTCAGAGAGCAGTTAAATGTGTACAGTAGAATATTTGACGTTGCCCCTATGCATCCTATCTCAACCGAAGAGCCTCAAATCAAGTAAATACTTATTAATATGCTAATACCACATAACAATTTTTATTTCCTTCAGTCACAATATAGTTTTGGCTCAGAACTTGATGACAGCTTGTTAATCTATATCGATACATTATTTTAAGAAATGACTTTGTAGTCACTTGAGAACACAACAAAAATGCCACTTTTATCAAGGACATCTGCACATGGGGTTAAAAAGTCAAGATCATGGTTATAACCACTCACTCAAAGCCTCATTCCTTTTGATGTACATTTCACACATGTAGGAGGGGGCTTCAGTCATATGGTTGTGCCTGCCATATTGACTTCTTTTATTCTTCCTGCAGATGCCTTTGCTTTCTATCATAATTGATTTGTTTTTGTTCTGATATATTACTTATTTCCCTACTTTGTTTGCTTAATTGTTTGCTTAAAACATTTATATAGCCACCCATCTTATTACAAATGTTGGGTAGCTTCCCATCAAAAAAGTTATGTTGCTTGTATGCTCAGGGCTTCTCCTTTACTGTATGTTTTTTTTAATTTCCAATTACCTTTTCATTTATTTTCAAAACAACTTTCCTTATGTGAAGCCAGAATCTGAAAATAAAATTTAACACAGCACAGTAGTTGAACAAATTGGTTCAGTTGAGATCGGCTTATGAGGTATTTATTGGGATAGATTGTAGGGGTGCTACTGAAATATAATTTTATCATATTTTATTTATCTATATATTAAATTATTGTATTTTATTCCAATTTTACTTTAAATCGTATTTTATTCCAATTTTACTTTAAATTGTATTTTATTCCAATTTCATTTTAAATTGTACTTTATACAATTCCTTTTTAAACTGTTTTTATCATATTTTAGTAATAATTTTGTCCCTGGAAGTCTGCACTTTGATATGGCCCGAAGGCTAATCAATAAAGTAAATGAACTAACTTTTTTATTTATTTTCTCAAAAAGAAATCATCCTCATTCACAAAGCTGGTGATGGGGACATCTTCATTCTGAATACTTTGCTCTTAGGTCAGCTTGACATTTGATTCTGAACTTGATTCACTATAAAAATTAAGTCAAAGTCTTCCATTGAGACATCCAGGTATTTTAAGAAAATTTCCCAATTTAGCAGAACAACAGAGTTGGAAGGGACTTTGGAGGTCTGCTAGTCCAACCCCCTGCTAAAGTAGGAAACCCTATAACATTTCAGACAAATGGTTGTCCAATCTCTTCTTAAAAACTTCCAGTGTTGGAGCATTCACAACTTCTGGAGGCAAGTTGTTCCACTGACTAATTGTTCTTCTTTAGTTCTAAGTTGCTTCTCTCCTTGATTCGTTTCCACCCACTGCTTCTTGTCCTGCCCTCAGGTGCTTTGGAGAATAGCTGGACTCTCACTTCTTTGTGTCAGCCCCTGAGATATTGGAACACTGTTATCATGTCTCCCCCAGTCCTTCTTTTCATTAAGCTAGACATATCCAATTCCAACAACCGTTCTTTATATGATTTAGCCTCCAGTCCCCTAATGACCTTTGTCGCTCTTCTCTGCACACTTTCTAATCTCAACATCTTTTTTAAATTGTGGCAATCAAAATTGGATGCTGTATTCAAAATGTGGCATTATCAAGGCATTATAAAATGGTATTAAGACTTCACATGATCTTAATAATTCAGCCTAGAACTGTGCTGGTTGTTGATGTTGTTGGGTTTTTCTTGTCAGCTAAAGCATAATGCTGGCTCATATTTAAGTGATGTAAGGAACTGTACATTTTTGAGAGTTTATTTCTTACTCAAGGGAACTCTGTTTTACAAGAATAATGGCATTTCTAGAATTCAAAACATCCCAGTCAATAACAGTGAACGATATATGTTGTTGGACAGATTCACATTTTGTGTTAACATTTCAATCATTCAGAGACTGGGTAGCACTTACTCTAAATTTCTCAGTAGGATAAATGTCTCCATTAATTATTCTGCTGGTCACACAGTTTGCTGATACTCTTTGTCTTGTGCAGCTGCATTTCCAACTTGATGACCATTTTAAAGGAGAGGATTCTATTTTGCAGAGATTCAATTTGGAATTAAAAGTAGCAAAGCTCTCCTTTTTTAGCAGTGAAAACTGGAAGCTCAAAAATAAACCTATTACTTATTACCTGTTGCCTTTGAAGGCTGATTAGCCTTCAACTCTTCTACTTAGCCATGTAACAAAGCAACAGAACAGCAGCACTCTAATTGCCTCATGATGACTACAAGACATGAATTGCATTTATTTCTATTAGATTGAGACTGTGACTTAATTGACCATTAAATTCTTCTCCAATTTGATCTCTTTATCTATAAAGCACTCTTGAGGTACAATTTCCTTCTCTGAACTACTTACGTGCATTCATCCATCTGATACCACAGACAATACTGCTACCCTTCAAAAAGACCTCGACTATGTATCAGAATGGTCAAACAAATGGCAACTTCAAATCTCAACAAATAAATGCTCTGTCTTACATACTGGCAGAAAAAAATCAGAAAATAAAATACAAGCTGAATAGTCAAGACTGAAATTGTCTGAAATGGTAAATATAGGGTTTCCTGCTTGAACAGGGAGTTGGACTAGAAGACCTCCAAGGTCCCTTCCAACTTTGCTATTCTGTTAAAAAGCTTCAGATTTGGTGGATTGGGTATTAGAGGCTTTAGTCATGTTCCTGGCAATTATTTCTGGTTATGGTTAAGCTTAATCCCACAATCTATAAGAGTTTTGCCCACATGTACAAGTAAGGCACAACTATACTTCCTCAACTAGAAAATAATTGCTAATACCAGAAATGGAGTGATAATAATTGTTTGCTTCTTATTACAAGATGAAAATAATTAAATAAAATAATGTATACAATCAAATATTTTGGAATTGCAGTTCCTGGAATTCTCAGCCATTATATTCTTTGATGCACTGACAGATTGATTGATTGATTTGTTCAATTTCTGCAGAGCTGACTTACATTATAAAACACTAAAATAAAACAAATTAATAAATAATAAAATCATAACCAAGTTAATCAAGAGACGTGCTTTAATTGGACATCATTAGGAAGTTTAAGAGTGATGCCCCTGCTGAACAGTTGAAATAATGCCAGGGAAGGTTCTCCCTATGTATTCAATGAACAGAGATTTAATAACATGATTATCTTCCAAAAGGCTTTTCTAGCAGGTCTTCATGTCTGCAGATTCATAATAAAAGAAGACATTGTTTAGATTGCTAAGCTTCAAGCCAGTCAGGATTTAAAGATTTAATAACAGCAACCAAAATTGTGCCCCAAAAGCCACACCTCATGTGGTATCATGAAGATTAATAATCTAGCTGTCTCATTTTGAACTAAGTAGGACTTGAGGAACTTTTCAAGGGTAACTTCAGCCCTTAGTCTTAGGATATAGCCAAGCCACAGAGAATTGTTGCCCATTCTGGAAGATTCCAGATTGAGGAAGCCTAGCATAAGGTCCCTGGTGCCCTTTTTCTCAAGAATCCTTGATTTTACCTCATATGCCCATTGGTTTTTCTCTCCTGCCAATGCTGATTTCAAAGTGCAGAGCACTGCAAACTCATAAGATTAAAAGGCACCTAGAGAAATTGCCAAAGGAAGATATCCAAGGTTTTTAATAAAAGATTCAGATCTGAACCCCAAATGAATCTGATTTCAATCTATCTGAGAATGCTGAAATGTCAAAACAATTTAAGCAAATGTAGCCAACAAAAAGTAGTTCTCCCGAAGTGGTGTGAAGCAGTGGTGGGATTCAGCCAGTTCACACCACTTCGGGAAAACCGGTTGTTAAGTTTCTGAGCAGTTTGGTGAATTGGTTGTTGGAAGAAATCATTAGGGCAGAGAACTGGTTGTTAAATTATTTGAATCCCATCACTGCAGGTAAGTAGACATTTCATATCTTTCAAATTGAAATTGTCTGAGATACTTTTTTTTTACTTTTAGAAGATGCATAGGACATCTTTATTCCACAGGGACACAATAAACTTGGATAATAAATTCATTTTTGGGTGGCTTTTCTGCTTTTTGCATCTAGTGAACTTGCCTGGGCTATCAACTCTGCCAATATGGAAATGGCATCCTTTGGCCTCATGTTTGACCATGACTGAGTAATCAGAATTCAAGTTTTAACCCCAGGGTAAAAAGTCAGGAATGGTATGGAAGCATACATGCTAAAGCTAGTCTTCTGTTGCTCATTTTACATGCTATTCAAGGTTAGCTATTCAAATGTTATCTATGGATATTAAACTTTTACTGCATCACAGAAATTCAGCATTGGCACTTGTCAAAGCTCCCTTTTAAAATGTGCTTGTGTTGAAGGGAAAATGTCACCTTTCTTCTGAATCATCCAGAGCATCAGACAATGAGTGCCTGGAGACTCAATGCTTGCAAAGAATAAAGCCTGTGCTGAAGAAAGGGTAGGCAGTGGGGAGTTGAAGAAGAAAATTAAGGTGTCAGGATTCTGACACTTTAACCCCATTTAAATCATGAGTCAATTTTATTTATTTATTTATTTTTATTTGATTTGTCAATCACTTACAAGATATTAGGTATAAGTATATACATAATTATGAATACATGAAATGGGCACATATAAGAAAAATAAAAGAAACAATAGGACAGGGATGGTAGGCACGCTTATGCATGCCCCCTACAGACCTCTTAGGAAAGGGGTGAGGTCAATAGTAAACAAATAGTAGACAATAGTAGACAAATAATCTCTAGCCAAACTCCAAAAAGATTTATTGGGGGTTAAAAGATGTGGCATTGCTTGGGTTTAGCCGACTCTGAGACACATCATTCATTGTCACCCTTGACCCTGGTTTTTCCCCACCCCCTGGGTGTATCATAATTCATATTCTCCAATGTGACACATCCATAGCCAAGAGTCATCAATCATACTCTCCAGTTAGAATTTTGTGTGGCAGAAACTTTGGTCACCTAGAAACTATCTCTGAAAACATTTATGGAATGCAAGCTGCCCACTGCTTCTCCCTCCCTTTCTGTTGACAACTCTAAAAAGACCACAGAAATATTTTATGAGTTGACATAAGGAAGATGGCAGATGCTACAGCAGCATTCCCCAACCTTTCTGGGTTGGTGGGCCTGAGGTGGGAGGGGAGGGGGGGAAAGAGGGAGTGGTTTCATGGGAGAGGTAGGTTGCATGCACACACACCTGCCAACACTTGTGGGGCTGAGAGCACCCACGACACTCACATGAATGGGGCTGAGAGCACTCATGTGAGTGAGGCTGCAAATGCCAGCGATGCTCGTGCACGTGAGGTAAGTATAAATATTTCAATGTCATTTTAAAAACTAATAATTAATTGGTTCATTTATCATCTGGGAATGGTGGAAAGGGAAGAAAATTAAAACAAAAATTAAAGCTACAATGAGGCTCAATAAAAACACTAATTGCTGAATACATGCACCCATGCTAGAGCTCCCAGTGTTCTGCCCACAATGCCTGGGGAAGAGCCAGCTCTTCCCAATTTTGCAGATTCCACAAAATTAGGGAGTGTCCATATTTGGGGGTGGCAATTCACTGAGTAGGTGCCACAGCAGAAAAGGCACACTTCCCTGTTATGATCTTCAGCTTCTCAAGAACAGAATGCGAGGCAATTTTGCACAATACAAATGTATATTCGAATATGTTCTTGGTATTTAACAGGCAATTTGCTACAAGCATTTATAACACAATGAAGGGGAACTTGCTCTCTGGAAGTCTGTTACAAGAAAAATCAGTGGAAACTGGGGCTGACTGGGGAACCATTTTTCTTTGCCTTTCTCTGCTACTGAAGAGAATAATTATGGAGCAGCTATTTCTCTGGACGCTTGTCAGATACTTCTCTTATACAATTGTCTTGTCATGGTAAGACTTATTTTCCCCACACATTTAATTTTTAGCTTCCAGTTCAAGTTTCTTAAAATGGTTTTGACGATCAGAACAAGAGGTTTTTCTTTCTTTCTTATGTGTTTTTAGGATTTTTTTTTTTTTACAAATTATTATTGTATACTTCTCACAGCTTTCTTGACCTCCAGCAGTTTCTGATCCAGAAAATGACCAAGTTATTTTCTTAATATGGAACTGCCCTGATTAAAAAATAGGATTTCTACAAAAATTACTGTAATGACTGATAAATATCAGAATTTTAAAAAGGGACAAATATCAATTTCCCACCCGTATCCTGTGAATTCAAGCTAATTACAAATAGGAAAATAGCATACAAGAACAGTTCATTCAAATCAGGATAACATCAACCTGAAAACAAGAAGCTAGTCAACCAAGATATATTTGTTTGTTTGTTTTTTAATTATTTATTTAATTATTTCATTATTTGTCCTCTCATCCAATATGTATAGCCTCCTATTTCACACATATGATTCTGGACGGCTCACAAATAGTTTTAAAACACCAAGAGCAATAAGTAAAATATTGCTATAAAACAGCAAAATAAAAATGATACTAAAAATAATATTAAAACACAGAAACATAATCAGTGGCTCTAATTCCATTTATAGCATTCAGTATAACCATTGGCCAGGCTCTATACCACAACTGGATCTCCAAGAAATATGGCAAAGCCACTATATTCATTGCTAATATTTTATGTATTGTACTATGTACCCTTAATATAATTCTCATGGAAATACTAGGAGGACCATTTCCACCCTTTACAAAAAAAACCCAAACTCTCTTTTTATATGGCCATCATCTTCACAAAGTTTTTGAGAGTGGAAATCATGTATCTTACTCTCTCTGTCCAAGCCTCAAGGGAAGCAAACAGCTGAAAACATATGTGACATTCAGGGGTGGGATTCAAATTTTCTAACAACCAGTTCTGTGGGCGTGGCTTAGTTGGTAGGCGTGGCTTGGTGGTCATGTGACTGGGTGGACATGACTTGGTGGTCATGTTATTGGCTGGGCGTTGCCAACTCAATATCACTCACATCGAGGCATGCATCTCCTCGTCTGGCCTTTCATGACTGTGGGGATGCTGAGACAGTCGTAAGTGTAAAAAATGGTCATAAGTCACTTTTTTCAGTGCCATTGTAACTTTGAATGGTCACGTCAAACAAGCAAAGTACCAGCAAAGGAGGGGAAAAAACTCCAGAGACGTTCCTGAGACAGGAAGTCTAGTCCTGCCAAGAATGTAATAAAGGTTAACGGAGAGGCAGTTTCTGTAAGCAACACCAGAATGTTTCCTTCCTGCCTTCCTTACAGGATTAGGCCAGTAATTTCATCTAACAACCTGTTCTCTGAACTGCTTAGCATGTTAACAACCGGTTCTAGAGAATAGGTGTGAACTGGTAGAATCCCACCCCTGGTGACATTCTTATCCATTTCACTAAAATGAAATACAAGTGTCAAAGAAGACATAGAAACTAGATAGATCCTTAGGCAACATCGCAAGAATAAAGGAATCTCAAAAAAGAACAGATAACAGATAATCAGATTTGGGAAGGACCTTGTAGGTCATCTAGTCCAACCCCCCCGCCCAAGCGGGAAACCCTACACGATTTCTGACAAATGCCAGTCCAATCTCTTCTTGAAAGTCTCAAGTGATGAAGCTCTCACAACTTCTGAGGGCAAGCTGTTCCATTGGTTGATTGTTCTCACTGTCAGAAAGTTTCTCCTTATTTCCAGGTTAAATCTCTCCTTGTTCAGTTTCCATCCATTCCATCTAGCCTTCAGATGCTTTAGAAAATAGCTTGACCTCTTCCCCTCTGTGGCAGCCCCTCAAATATTGGAAGACTGCTGTCATGTCTCCCCTGGTCCTTCTCTTCACTAGACTAGCCATGCTCAGTTCCTGTAACCGTTCTTCATCTGTTTTAGTCTCCAGGTCATCCTGGTTGCTCTTCTCTGCATTTTTTCTAGAGTCACAACATCCTTTTTATAGTGTGGTGACCAAAACTGGATGCAGTACTCTAAGTGTGGTCTTACTAAGGCTTTATAGAGTGGTATTAGTTGATCTTGATTGTATCCCTCTGAAGAAGGCATGATATTTTGAAAAACAACCAGATACATTTAAGATGTGGTTATTGATGTACTGTGGACATCTTAGTAAAAAGGTGAAATCTAATTTTGACGAGGAAATAAACAAGTAATAGTCCACCTCTGAGATCTCATTCATCTACGTACAAAAGAAGTTGCCTTACAACCAAGTCAAACTATATATTAATTGGGTCCAGTTAGGCTTCATTGGAGGACAGTTCCAAAAGTGAAGTGAGATGACCCTCCTCACTTACTACATGACTTCATAATTTTGTCTGCAATTATTCCCAAAATGTGCCTTTTCTAGTGGACTTCTGTCCACTAACTTGGAAATTGTGTTTTAAATTGTTCATTCTTATTGTATATGTTTATTTTAATCTGCATTAGTTTAACAAGCTTAATAATAAATGAAAGCAATAAAATCAGTGATAGGTTAAGCAAATTCAGCTAGCTTGTTCTTCTAATTCACGTTGAGACCCTTTGCTTCCACTTCAGAAGCTGCCTAGTTCTGCTCTACAAGTAATGAACAAGTTACAAGTTACTATTGATTTACTATCACTGAGTAGCTGAACATTTTAGATTTTTGTTGCATGAATGCTGTGTAATAATAAATTCCCCATCCAGCCCAGGGGCTTTAGTTTGATGACTCCTGATTTAGTGCAATATAAAAAATGCAAATAATTTTTCTGCGGACCACCAAAATTTTCTCAGGGACCACCAGTTGGTGATCACTGTTCTAGGCCCAGTTTAGCCATGATTTTCCGAATGCATGAAAGAGATGCAGGATTATTGGAACTGCCAAATATGTGTCCAAAGTCAAAACTACTGTGTTCATACCCACCATCTTGGAATCTGCATCTGCAAATAGTGAGTTTAGTAGCAGCCTAAGCAATTTCCACCACTACCCTACCCTCTTTAGTCTACAGAATGGAGGTGGCTTGTTAAGTAAAACCTGCAACTTCTAAGCTCATCCAAGGATCATTAGATAAGTGATCTTATGGTCCCCTGTCAACTATATCCGGCTTAAAAAACTTGAATAGTTTACAGATTTTCAAGGTTACATTAGGAAGATTTTTAGAACTGGTTTAATATTCCAAGGTGTTTTTGTATAGGAAATATCCTTTTAAAAAAAACAGCAATCTGGTGCTTAATTCTAACTAATTGTCTTTCTCAGCTGATGTGTAATACAACTAACTGAAGTGGATTGAATTAGATATTAATATCTTCTTATAAATATGACTTCTGTCTCAAAATTTCACAAATTAAAGTTTAAATACCTACAGGTTTCATAATATAACGTGCCTTACTTAATCAGACAAGACAAATTTCTTTTGAATTTTTTCACTTTAATTATTTATGCTACATTTGATCGTTGCCTAAAGGCCAAGAAAGTGTGTGTGTGTGTGTGTGTGTGTGTGTGTTTGTGTTTTAATGACGCTGTAATTCCTTGCATCAGGGTGGAATCGGGATGGCTGAGCAGAGCTCAAGCATTTACTGTCCAGATGCTCTTCCTGATGGCTATGCAAAGTTCACAATAGACAATTACTCACTGTGCCCAGAAAGAGAAATATCTGCCACTACCTAGGATCGAACTCACAGCCCTTCTGACTCTGAGGTGAGAGCAACATCCCTAGCCCACTGGGCCACTCCAAAGGTTTAGTTTTATATATAATAAAAGTTATTTCATGGATGGATTAATTCAGAAGTGGAAAGCAGAAATGTCCACTGGATGGATTAGATGGGCGAAATGGCGAAAGCAGTGCCGTGTCAATGGTAAGCAAGTTCCACCCCTTTTATATGGGCTGAGTGACATCACACAAATGTACAAAAGGAGCAAAGCTTGAGTGCAAAGCTACCTTCATCATTTTGATGAAATCACATCATCCTGTAGGTGCCTCTGGTGGGAAATCTTTGATGGGGAAACTTAAGCCTGTCTATCTTTCTTTCTCTCGGCTTTGCTTTTTGCCCGCCTCGGAAGATTAACAAGGCTTTAGTTGCAGAAGTTCCTGTTTATCTTCAGTGCGGATTCTATTATGATGTGATAGAAAGGTAGAATAAAGAAAGACTGCAGCTTCCCAGGAAGCTTTTTTCTTCCTTTTCTGAAAATTGCATTTCTACCAGAGATGGCATTCAGCAGGTTCTGACCAGTTCTGGAGAACCGGTAGTGGACATTTTGAGTAGTTTGGAGAACCGGCAAATGCCACCTCTGACTGGCCCTGCCCCCAGTCCCAGCTGATCGGCTGGGTCTTCTTTTGTTGCCCTGCACAGGAGAACAGAGCTAGAAAGCAGGTTAGTGGGGTGGGGAGGGAATGGGGATTTTGCAGTAACCTTCTCCCAGGAGTGGGGAGGAAATGGAGATTTTACTGTATCTTTCCCCTGCCACACCCACCAAGCCACACCACTCCCACCAAGCCACTTTTTTACAGTAGTAAAATTTTTTTGAATCCAACCACTGATTTCTACCACTGGTCTCTTTTCTCAGTTAACCAAACGATACTGAACTGAAAGATCTCCAGTGCAAAATGAAGCCTCTTGAAATATATCTTAGCTTGCAAAGTGCCCCAAACAGTGTTGCAGATGTTGCCTTGTTTGCCTGAGTAAAGTCATAACATAAAATACATGCCTGGTTGTAATTAAAAAGTAAATAATGAAATCAAGATTTATTTTTTCTGGCAGAGCAGAATGTTAAAAAAATAGTGTCCTGGAAAATATGACAGCTGCCATTTGTCAAATTTTCTCCTTTCAGAAAAGGAAAGAAAATGCTTCTTTTTTTCTAAACCTGTTATTTATGCTTAAGTCATCCAAATTAAGAAATGCTATGATTTTTTTTAAAAAGACACTCCTATTTTAAAACAACACAAGGGCAATATTAATATGTAGGGTGATGAAATGGCTAATTAATGCAGCAGGCTGATATAACTCTTGCATCCTTCAAGGGCTGGTGAGGTCATGTCAAAGCAGAATTAATGAGCCATCCCAACCTCCCATCCATGCATGAATCTGGACACATCTGGCTCAATTGCCCTCATCGGTGATGATATATTTCTATACACTGACAAGAATTAAATCTTGCAACAATTAACCGTGTTTTAGATGTAGAAGGAAAAGGAAACCAGAAAGATGAAGAGAACAGCATAATAATTATCCCAGCAATCATGCAATAATTGCCTCAAATATATACATGAGTAAAAACTAATTTCATATATTACAATACCAACTTTCTAAATATGGACCTAAATGGTCCAGCTTTCCATGTGGATTATGGATTGTCTAGCTCTGCTAAATTGAACATTCTCCAATTCTTTATCTTTGTCTAACATCAACTTCTAGGTAAGAAATTACCTCTATTGAAAGTCTACAGCAAGTCCAGAAAGATGGTGTTTAGAATTCATCTATGTTTTTAATTTTTTCACAATATTATATATAACAAATTAGAAATTAGAAACATATATGTGTAGAAAAAGTTAATGCCACTCAGACCATGTTAATGGTGTCTTTATCCACGTGGATTCAATTGATCTCAGGGTTGTGCGCATTGTGCCAAAGAATATTTTGTCACAAGAACTTTGTTTCCTTCTAGAACTTTGTTTCCTTCTAGCTCAGGGTTGAACTGGCGTTACCTAGTCAGGTAATGAAACATCTGCAGACAACCAAATAAGCTCAAAGGGCACCAAGGATTCTACAATTTGTTTCCTTATTTCATAAGTAAAATAAGCTCAATAGGTTGTATGAATCAGTCTGTCTTTATATTTAAAGAAAGGCTGGCATCATTACCAGACAATATGTCATAAAGGAACCAGGAAAATGTCTGCATTAAATTTTGGAGCCATCAAAGCCAATGTGAAAAAAATATCATCATGACCTCAGTAGCTGAGAGCCCTTATTATTAGTTATTGTGCTTAATAATGCTTTTTAAACATCACGAAGTCATTACAGACACAAATATAATCATCTGAGTCATGTGTTTATTTGGTTATGTTTTGAGGATGTTTATTGGTCACCATTATTAACCTCCTTGTATATGGGTGTGGGTGTGCTTTTGAGTCAGTTTTTGACTAGTCCTTGGCAAGGGTTTCAGAAAACTTTTGCCCCTAACTCCATCCTATTGGACTGGCCCAAGGTCAACCAGGTGACTTTATGCCTATGGTAGTACTAGAACTCATGGTCTCTCAATTGGTAGCCTGATACTTTAACCACTACACTAAACTAGTCATCATTTTAATAAAATTGTCACTGAAACATAGAAGCAAGGGTAGGCTGCTGGGGGTTCGCAGGGATTCAGGAGATCCTGTAGCTAAGATTTTGCAAAACTTTCGGAAAACCCCCAAACCCCACTCCTGGCTGGCCCTGCCCACCCTTCCCCTCCCAGGAGTCCCCACGTAGCCCGTTTTGGATGCAGGTAAGTGTAGGGCATGCACAGAGGCTTGGAGAGGGTGAAAAACGGGCCTGTTTCTGACTTCCAGAGAGCCTCCAGAGCCCGGAGAGACCATTTTCGCCCTCCTGAAGGCTCGAGGAAAGCCTCCAGAGCCCAGGGAGGGCAAAAAACACCCCCTCCCTGCCATGGTGCAGGAGGCTGACTAGGCCACGCCCACCATAGTCACACCCGCCCAGCAATCTGGCAGAGAACCCTCTGCTAAAATTTTTGAAGCCCACCCCTGCATAGAAGCCAATCTAACCTGTTTACATTTTTTTTGTCATTTGCTTCCCTCAGATCTCATTTTTTTAATAATCACCATCACCAAACTATCACCCTGGGCTTTTATATATTGCCCTATACTCAATTGGTTGGGAATTATGGGGGGTTTAAATTCAACATAGCATACGCCCAAGTTGAGGAATGCTGGGCTATACTGTAGACTGTATTGGGGGTACTTGTTTTCATTTCCTAGCCACAGAAATAGCAACATAAACTATGCACATTTACAAACACTATGATTAACTCTGGTGGCAACTCAACATTACTGCAGAAGACAGTTATGACAATATTGCTTGTTCTTCCATCAACTATTTGAAGTCATTTGAATTAGTTTATTCTTCCATGTTACAAAGTATAAAACAGAAGCCGAGAGACATTATGCATGTGATCACCCACAAAAAATCTTCTATTTATATTCTGTACAATTATGACATAGTCAAAAGTAGACAATAAATCAGAAGTAGGCAGTAGGTCTTCAATAGCACAGTTATTTTGTAATGCTTTACTTTATAAATGCAGGGGGTCTAAAATAATTGTGATGTGGAATAAAGTCATAGTCTAAGATATACTATTATTTTTTGTTTAGGCAAAATGGAGAACTCTAGTTCCTTATTACACTGAGTCTTTTAAAATTGCATATCAAATTGATTTGTCAGTAGCAAATATTTATAAAGAGTGGTTTGAGGCTTTTTTTTAGCGGTAACATCTTATAAGTATCTCTGAAGTTGAAAATGTCACTGATTCAAATCAAGAGTTCACTAAAGTGAATTCTCTTTCCCAACCCATTTCATTTCTTACTTTTCCATTTTCTTACTTTTTACTTGTCTCTCCATAGATTTAACTAGTAATATTAAGTTTCAGTCACAAATAATTCATGCATTTAGCTATGTTTTTAATAAGCGGCATAATGAAGTAATCTCCCCTCGGGCCAAATTTCTCTTCCCCTGTGTGTCAGAATTCATCTGATTTTAAATTAAAAGTGATGGTGTGCCCCTTCAGGCTACTGGATCAACGCATACAAAAGACATAATAATGATTTTGATAAGGAGAATGAAGTATAGGCGATGGCATCACACAAGCTTACAGGCAATTCTAGGTACACAGGATAGCACAACTGAGAGGGTAGATAATAACAGGCCTTTAGATAGGAGAGGTGATTACATCTTTTCACAGGATGATAAGATTTCTGGGTGTAGCAGGAGGAAAACTTTTACTCTGTGCCCTAGGTAGAACCTCTAGGTAACATCTCATACAATTGTTCTGTGGATCATATTTTAATGATTGTCTACTAGAACTCCAAGATCCCTCTCACAGTCACTACTATTGAGCGAGATACCACATATACTGTACCTGTGCTTTTTATTTTTCTTGCCTAAATGTAGAACTTTACTTTTTCCACTGTTGAATTTCATTTTGTTAGATAGCACCCAATATTCAAGTCTGTCAAGATGACCTTGGGCCAGTCACTCTTCTCTCAGCCCAACCCACTTCACAGGGTTGCTGTTGTGGGGAAAATAGGAAGTTTTATGTATGTTGAGTTATTTATAAAATGATACGGGTGGAATAAAAAAACTAATAATAAAAATAAATAACAGACCAGACACAGACTGATCATTCTGATAGGAACTATAATTGTCACTATTCTATTATGAAACATTTCACACAAGACAAAACCATTCATATGGTAAACACCTCCATTTTATATAACCTCTGTAAGCTCTTTTAAGTCACTTCCATTAAAAATCCAAGCTTAAGTTTGGGCTAAAATTGTTTTGGGGAACAGCCACCACCTCAAAAACATGGAACTCACTATTAAATAAATGTGAATTGTTCCTGAAAGATACACACACACATTAGCTAATTGAAAAATGCAAGATATACTGAAGTGTTTTTCTGAAAACTGCAACTTAAAAAAAAAAAACCTCCGGTATTTAGAAGGCTAACTAGAAGGATGAAAAAACGTGGCTAGAAGGTCATAGGATCAAGTGATTTGCAAGCTAGTATGACACTTCAGACCAGGCCTGCATGGGCCTAGTAAATTAAAAATCCTGTGGGTGGCAAAGAAATCCCTAAAATGCTGATCAGCAGAAGTGAAGCGTAGAGATGCTGAGCAGCATGTGTTTGGGAGCAGCTGTAAATTTACTGCTTTTTAAAAACCTCCAGCAGGCTGCTTGGTGGGCTGTAGGTTGTGCAGCCCTATGTCAAAAATGTTTAAAATTGTATCTATGGCGATTCTCAGTCATCCAAGTCATGGTTGTCCCAAAGGTGTTTTTTCAAGAGGCAACGGGATTTTCTGGTTTATTGTTTCGCTTCTCATCTAAGAAGCTTCTTCAGCTCTGCGAAGTGAAATGTCTTCAAAGAAAAAACAGTTGCATCTTTAAAAAGATTTCAAATGGTATTTTAAGCTTACTAGATGCATACCTCTTATAGATTTTCATTTGTTTTTTTGAAAAAAGAACAATAAAAGCAAAATCTGTAAAAATGTTACGTCAGGGATCATCATTTTCAGTGGTGATATTCTACTTCGGTCTGGTTCTGCCGAGCTGGTAGTAACGATGAGCAGCAGAGACCAAACCGGTTCTCTTCGATGCACGGCTGTTTGGCCCACCTGGGCTCCCATACTAACTTTTATGTCCTGCTTTTGAAGTTCAGCTGCTTTGCATGGCACAGCAGATTGCTGCACGGCAGCTGCTGAAGTGATCGGGAGAGTGCAGGCTTGCAGGAGGTGAGTCAGAAAGCCTCTGTGCCTGTGCAAAGTGCACGTTTGGCGCATGCGTGCAAAGTGTGCACGCACACGCAAAGTGCACCCAAGTGGTAAAAATTTGGATGATGTGAGCAGTCTGGAGGTTTGAAAAAAAGTAGAGTTTTGGTGTTACACAGACTGATAGAGATGTACCATTTTTTTCTCAGCCTCTCCTGTCTACATTAAGGCTTCCCCCAAAGGCTTTTACAAAAGGGGAGAAACTTGCATCCTAATGGGGCAACCTTGTATCTGTCATTTTGATGAATGTTATAAGGATTCCTCTGAATAATAGCACTGACCTCAAGAAGAGCACGCTGGGACGTTGCAAGCCACTATTTCAAGGGAAAACCACACAAATGTAACCTAAAGGTAGATTTTTTAAAAAACTACTGAATTCTATTTGCTTTTGAGATTTTACTGGTGACAAAAATCCACTTTAAGTTTGAACTGCTTAACTCCCATTGGGCTGATTTAGATATTGCAAAATCAGAGCATAAGTCTGCCCAAGGGAGTTAAGCTCATCCAAGGAACATCCAAAGTTTTGAATAATTTATACAAAAATTATTTTCACCCTAGCATTTGAAGATATTAGCACAAATTCCCTGAAGCTTCAAGTAAGGGAGAAAGCCATAGTCATAAATGAAAACTCAGATGGCCTATTCCTGACTTTGAAAACTGTTGTGCTTGTATTTAATGTTTGTTTCATAGCTGGATTGAAGATAGCAGTGGATAATTAAAACCTAAACTGTCCCTTAATTATAGACATTGCAAAAGTATCATTCTTTGGTATATAATTACTTCTCATGTACATGACTAATTATTATTATTTAAATCTCCTATGAAAATTTCCCAAATAAGCAAGATTGCCAGGTCTGGCCCAAAGTGTTAAGGTTTTAGCTTGTTTTTGAAAGCCTGGGGGAAGATATTCAATCTCAGGTCATGAACCAAATGTAAAGAGATAAACAGTAGGATTTGTAAACTGAAGTTGAAAAACTTTGGAAGAAAACATCAATAATAATTTTATTGGAAAGCATTCTTGGAGTCTGTAGTCACCAAATATTTGGAAGTTTCAAATGCATTGTATTTGACATTTACCTTTACAAACATACCCAAAGATACTCCAGAATTCTTAGGTTCTTGGTTAAAGCCCGAAAAGTCAGAAATTATTCACTTTAAATATTGTTTTATTGATTGGATAAACAGACAATAATGTTTAAATAATGTTAAAATCCTCCATTCTCTATCTCCTCTATAGCCAGAAGTCCAATTTTTGATATATCACATCATGGTAGTTCTGATCTCATTCTGTTTTTAATAAGCAGACAGCTTTACAAAACAACTTTATGGCCCGTTTACGAGCATTGTAAATTGCTTGTAAATCAGCCTTCTGATTCCATTATAGTCAGTAGATGTTGTCCTCTGCCTGACTTGTGACATCTAGTTGTCCTTAGGAAAAGGTGGTCCCACAGATAGCCTGGCCCTACTTAGCCATGAATTACATCATATTGAGCTATGCATCCAGGTTTGTTCCTATTTTAGGTGGAATCCTGACCCACTAAAATTAATATGGGTATGTAATACTATAATTAATATTGAAATTAACCATACTGTTGCTTAAATTAATCTACTCTCATCATCATTTTAGCCATTGTCTATCCACTGCAGGATAAAGGCTTCTTCTGCATGTTTCCAACCAATATGGTCCTGAGCTTTTTTTTGCCAATTGGGCCCACAATACTTGCTGATGTTGTTGATCCATCTTGTTTTAGGTCTCTTTGGTGGATGCTTTTTTTTATCAAGGGGATCCATTCTATGATTGCCTTGGTCCACCTGCCATCAGTTCTTTTTGCTATGGGACCAGCCCTTTTGCATTCTAATTATTTTACTCTCTTGATGATATCATATGCTTTCATTTGTTCTCTAATACATGTGCAGGGCTTTCTATCTTGTCATGCCATACCAAGCATCTAACTTTCCATGGTCTTTGCGCCACTTAATCTCCTCTAAATATGGTTATTTCTGGATTATATCTGCTTTAAATTGGCAATGTCAACAGGTAGTCAACTAGTTGAATCAAATACTGTCATTTCCTATTTATTGTCTTCAAGAGATAATAATATTCAAGAGATGATAATGTTCTTGCCTAGCTGGTGTGTCCTCTTAGCCTTTCCTAACAAGTTGAAATATTAACAAAATAATACAGCCCTTCAAATGCTATCCATAATTCAGCTCAGCAGCCTCAATATGTATTTCTGCAGTTATTGCACTTTGACAGGTAGCAATTGGCAGATTATATAGCACAGTGTTCCCTACCTCTTGTACACAAATTTTTCAGTGCAATCTATGCATGTTATTGTCTTACCATTGTTTCCAGATGAAATCACTGTTCTTTCATTTGACTGATTGCACAAATTTTCCCTACTGGGTGGAATAATTATAAAGAAAAAAAAAACGAGAAAGAGGAGCTCAACAATGGATAATAATACATAGAAAATACAGGAAGGCAGATTTACTTGCTGATGCTTTATCAGCTGTTGAAATAAAAAAGAACAACTTTTTTATCCTCTTTGGCTATTGTTTCCTCCTATTTTTTTAGAAATTGATTATGGAACAAAACATGCCTTGAGAAATGCAGAAATTTTTCAGTCTGCCACATTTTCAATTTTGGATACTGGCACATTAACTGGTATTAATTTCTTTCTCTGAAACATACAGTTATCAGGAATTGATGAAAAGTTTTCACTCCCCTAACCGTAGTTTCCAGTCAATCTATGACTCCAATAGGCAAACCTGTACATTAAGAATGGCAAATGAATTGATCTTCAATGGATAACGTTTCAATGGCTACAATTCAGGCACTTGCAAATGATGGCCTTTTATCATTAAACTTCTGTTTTTCTAATACATGCCTACTCAAAAAGTGACTTATTTTTATTGATTTCTTTAAAAGATTGATATGGCCACCCAGTTTATGTATCATATCCCTGGGTGGCTTACAAGCAATAATAAAACACCAGTAAAAGAGAATATTTGCAGTTCAGGGTTGAATGGTGGTGGGGTTCTTGGTGTTGTCTGATCTTGGTTGTTGTCTCACAGACATTTCATTACCCAACTAAGTGATATAGAACAGGGGTCGCAGCTCCATTCTTAGTGGGGGGGAGAGAGGGAGAGAGAGAGAGAGAGAGAGACAGAGACTTTTGGCTTCATGCAAGGAAAGCAGCAAAAGCAGCAAAAGTCTTTCTTTCTCTCCCCCAAACTCCGCCAGAAATGAGTCATTTGTGAGAAAATGACTAAGCACAGACAGCCCCAAGGACTTCACAATGGTAAACCTAATACAAAGTGTAAAATCATCATAAATCTACTGGTCCTTCCCCATATTCCTCACACCCAGCAAATAACTTCCCTCATTTCTGCCACATACTATTCCCCTATTGTTATGGGGCCAGTCAAGTCTTCAAGGCTTTCTGGAAATCCAGAAGGACAGAGGCCTATCACATTTCTGAAGGAAAGACGTTCCAAAGTAGGACTTCAGTGGGAGTTATTTATTTGTGAAAATGTATATGGTCCCCAACTAACTCTCAGTGACTCTGTTATTCCCAGGTGACTGTTTATAAACTTGCAGGTGCAAACTAAATCCTAGCAAAATTAGTTAAGATTTGTGCAGAAATATCTTAGCTCCAATTTACTTTGAATGATAATTCTGGTGAAATCAAACTCCTATGGAAGCAGTAAAAAAAATTAAGGGGTATGATAGTGGGCCCTTTTTTGATTATCCAATTTTAATGAAAGGCATAAGCTTTTGAGAGGTGCTGCTCATGTCATTAGATGCACTTTTTATCATCCAACTTAACTAGGATTTTATTTTGTGAGTTAAGTGATTTGATTTGATTGTGGGTTTATTTTTGCGTCTTATTAAATGGTGTGATATTTTATGTTTGAAAACTGCCCAGGATCTTGGGAAAGGAGTAGTATATAAATAAATGCAATCAATAGTTTATCAATTAGCAGAGTGTTGGAAGAGTATGAAACAATGGAATAATTATAGTAAAGCGATTCAAGATTAACAATATGCATAAAGTTATGATTCTGTGCTTAATATAGTTCTTCTCTCTGATAGTTAATCCAGCCTAATCTATATTTCAGTCTAGGCTTATGAGAATAATAAACATTCAACACTGGAAAGCCAATTTATGTCATTCCTTTCAAATATTGGCTATAGCTTCAAAGTCCTCTAAAAATAACCACTGAATTGTAACTGTCCAGACTCCTGATTCCATATGAACTTTTACCAGATTTAACTCTGATTGGCACTCTATGTTTCTTGTGCTGAGATTAACATTTTAAGAGGCAAGTAAAAAAAAAATACCCTGTCATTAGTGCAATGTTGTTGACATTTTCAGCAAATGATAACTGCCAATCTCTTGTTTGTCAGTGAATTTTTATGGGCTCCAGCATTTTTGAAAGTGGGAATTTCAGAAAAACAGCATGTAAAAGCTTTGGAATAGTCTAAGATATTAAACCATGATCTGAATTGGCTTGTTTTGAAAATTAATCCAGTTTGGATGAACGAAGAAATGAGTGGTGTGGTGGCCTAGAGGTGGAGCTCTCACTTCGCAATCAGGTGGCTGTGAGTTTGATCCTAGGCAGAGGCAGATACTTCTCTCTCTGGACACAATGAGTATATATCTGCTGAATATAACTCCACATTAGTGACAGGAAGGGCATCCGGCCAGTAAATACTCAGCTCCATTCAGTTGCCCAGACTCCAGGGGTAGGATGCTACCGGTTTGGCCTGGTTCTATAGAACCGGTAGCTCCGAAGAGCAACAAACACTGAACCGGTTTGGTGCGATGACCCTTTGGTCATGTGTTTGGTCCACCCACTCCCCTGGGCTCTTGGCTGTCTTTTATTTCCTGCTTTTTCAACCTCAGTTGCTTTGCACAACTCAGCTGATTTGAAAAAGCAGGAAAGAGGAGGATTTTCAAATGCTGCGCACCCACGCATTGTGCTTGTCAGCTGTCCGGGAGGCATAGCTGATGTTTTTGGGGAACTGCTCTACATGCACGCGCGGCAAAATGTACTCTCACCGAACTGGTATTAACACCAGTTAAATCCCACCCCTGCCAGACTCCATCTTACAGGGGATTGTGGGGTCATTAAAAGATGGTAATTGAATAAACCAAGAAATACTCATTTATGGAAGTTTCTATTGGCTTATTTTGAGGAATAAGAAAGAATATGGGTAAAGGCTAGTTAGAACTCTGCATTCACATATAAACTATTTGTGAATCACAAAGCTGAATTGTAACTAGCCTGTCTTAGTTCATATATAATTCTCCAAACTTAAATCCACCCTTTTTCACAAAACACAGCACACTGAATCACAAACTAGCCAAACACATATCTGGACACTGTATATTATGCAAATACAGTCTATGTGATGAGATTCAGGCAAACCTTGAAAATTGGATCGAGTAAACCATGGTTCACTTAAGCACATGTGTTATGCCTGTTGCCATAAACACAGAAGCTTTGCCTGTTTTGCTAATCCATAAGGCTGTTCAATATTAATCTAGCAGCAGTATTTTGACTGCAAAGTCAAGAATAGGGTTTACTGGGGCAAACTGCTTGCGCCACAGAAGAAGCATATCTTTTTCAAGGATACATTCATGTGTCATTTAGCACAGAGGTCGCCAACCTTTTGGACCTCAGGGACCACCAAACTCATAATTTTAAAGACCAGAGACCCTGGTAAAATCCCCCCAAAATGTCTGCAGGAAAATTCCCCGCCTTGTTTTTCTACCGATCATTCTTTTTTTTTTTTTTACATTACAAATCGATCATTCTTTATTTGGGATCACAGGATATCATCTCCAGCTCCGTTCTCAGGGAGAGAGAGAGAGAGAGAGAGAGAGAGAGAGAGAGAGAGAGAGACAGAGAGACAGAGACAGAGAAAGAGACAGAGACTTTTGGCTTCATGCAAGGAAATCAGCAGAAGCAGCAAAAGTCTTTCTTGCTCTCCCCTAAACTCCACCAGAAATGAGTCTTTGCTGGCACAGCCTCTTGGAGCAGGATGCCTTGCAGGGTCACAAAGACTCATTTCTGGTGGAGTTTGGGAGAGAGAAAGAAAGACTTTTGCTGTTTTCCTTGCATGCAGCCAAAAGCAGAAGAAAGAAATGGCCCAGTGGCCAGGCGAGGTGCATGGGTGAGTGGGGCAAGTTCCCTGCTCTGCGCTTTCCCCGCTCCCCTCACTACCTCATGTTGTTTTCAATGCAAGTGACACAAGCCTTGTGTTCCCACGGGCCATGTGGGCAGTGCAGCCCTGTGTTCCTGTGCAGCCTGGATTAATTGCTTTGGGGGGTGCTTTGGGAGTGACATTTCTCTGCGGACCACCAACATTTTCTCATGGATCACCAGTGGTCCCCGGCCCACTGGTTGGCAACCACTGATTTAGCACATTGTCAAATTAGGAAACTAGGAACATTCCTGGCCCTCTTCCTAATATGGCATATGGTATCTACAAGTAATTCAAGCTATCTATTTAAATAATCCAAACATTCACCTGTTCAGATGCTCACATAAGAGAATTCCATGTAGTATAAGCCATTATGGGGTAAACTTTGATTAGTCAGGTGGTCACTGAATAATTAAAATTTTAAGAGGTGTAACTCCATCTCTTCTAAGTCAAATAATGTGTTGCTCATTCTATTTTGTAATCTAAATCAGGGGTCTCCAACCTTGGCAACTTTAAAGCCTGAGGACTTCAACTCCCAGAATTCCCCAGCCTTGAAGTTCTCCAGGCTTAAAGTTGCCAAGGTTGGAGACCCCCGATCTAAATGACAAGGAGAGGGTCTTAAATTATTCCAGGGATTAGAGATATTGCAAGACGCAATATTGTAATTGTTGGACTGAACTTAGGGAGACATATAAGTCTACAGTATTGTTGCCTGACAACCAATTACAGCTGCTTAATTACTCACCAATTTAAACGGAGTCATGTTAACTCAAGCCAAATACAAACAGAACACTAAAAAACAATCAGGCACAGGGAAGAAATCAACAAGTATGTAAGGCAAACAGATTGAGATCGTATTATCCAGAAACCAATTAAGAACATATGCCAAAATTAATATACCGATCTATAACAGACCCATCAATTTTAGTAAGTTGACCTCATCAAAGTAGCAATTAATCCCCCAAAGATTAGTTAAATCAAATGCCTTTTTATAATCAGCCCAGGCTGTATGTAAATTGTTTTTTTTTATTTTTGCACTTCTACAGAATCATTTAATCAATCAGAAATTGATCTTTTGGGTCTCTATTTTTTTCCTTTTGTTCCTTTTTTTTTTTCCTACTGGGAGGATGTTATTTTCTTCTAAATCATCTTGGATGCTGTCCACTATGATTCTTGTGAGCAATTTAAGGACTGTATGCAAGCACGTTATCAGCCTATACATTCCCCGGTGTTGTTCCTTTCATTAGGTCGTTTTGAATCAGATGTTTTGCCAATTATTAACCAGTAGCTGATGTCTTCTTTATGCAATACTTCATTAAGCTGTTTAGTTATAATTGAGATATAAGCTAGTTAGATATTATAATTATTATTATTATGTTTCATTGCACAGTCAGCCAGATGTTTAGACTGGATTTGACATTTTTATCCGCCTACTAAGTCCTTCACAAGGATCTGGAATAGGCAGTTGTTTAATAGCCTTAAGATGTTGTTTAAAGATATTGTTATTATATACAACATCAGTTGTGTATTAACCATTAAGCAGACTAAGCATGTGCTTAGGCCACCAGACCCAAAGGGACACCACGAAGTTGAGAATATGGATTCATTTGTACAGTATGTGTTAGAAATGTAAGTCACCTAACAGCTATTTGGGTTGGAAATATATAAACCAGGATTGACATTTTAATACTGTATCTTTAAGAAAATGCAAAACTGTAATTGGGTATGGTTGCTCAAACGGCCACAAGATGGAGCCAGAAACCTGGATTCTCTTAGTCTTAGTCTCAGAAGAGAGTGTGAGTGAGTCTCTGTTCCCTTCTGTTGGAGAGTTTTGATGTTCCTCCTAACTGCTATTGACTGCTATTCTTGGATTTGATGTAAGTCTGATACTGAACTGTTTTTGATACTGGAATTTGTTATTGGATTATCCCTGGACTGAAAACTGACTGATTTAACCTGTGAATGACTTTGGACTGTGTCTGAACTTTGCTTAAACTTTACTGAAAGTAAAAAAACCTACATTTACTATACAGTGTATCTGTGTGCCGTGTGTGTATTATTCAACACTTCTCTCAATACGTCTCCCTGTATGCGCTCATTCTCCTAACAGGGAATTACTGCAACAGTATGTACAAAGGAGGGGGGCACCAAGATTTGTCAGTGCTTAGGACACCAGTGAGCCTTAATCCACCACTGTACAACATGAAATCCTACCAGTTCCCATTGCCACTGTTAAGCAAATCCCACCATTTGCTAGGCAGGGATCCACCCAGATCCAAGCCATTCCCAGCTTGGTCCCTCTCATATCTGAGCCTCAGGTTCCAGGTATGGGACTGTTCTGAGCAAGGCTTATGGAGACACTAACAAACACACATTAGTCCCAAACCCCTTTTTTCTTTAATGGCTGTGAATTTTAATCATTTGCAGCCCGTAATGAGTCTGAAACAGTTTGTAAATAGTCCCATGGAAGTCTGCCAAAGTCCTTCAGGATAAGTCTGATAAGCACACACCTTTATCTTCCTTGAAATGCTACCAATGATTAAATGTCCAATTAGTTATATGAGGCCAAAACAGAACACAAATTCAACACTGAGCTTCAGGTTTCAAACCGACAAGTATGAACAAAGTTGCTTCCTGCAAAGATTCCTGTCCCTTTGCTCCTCCTTTATGTCTTATGGGAGGGTCAGTCACCTCAAAGCCTTACTTCCAAGTCACCCCTTTTGTCTTAACTGTTCTTGCCTTCTGGAAGCTCTGTGCACGTGTGCACTGGGAACAGGGTTCTTGCTGCTATCAGATTTTGAAGGCTCCAGAGTCAATACATAACTCCCAGATGGCCCTGGCCCCATCTCTGTATCAGACGTAGCACCCTCATCTGAGTCCTCCCCAGATTCCTGGACTGGCCCATGTTCCTCCCCACTGTCCGACTCTGCTGCCATTGGACTACCACAGTGACTGCTTCCTCTTCAAATCCCACCTGTATATCTCTACCCCTCAATGTCTGCTCTTTTGATTGGTTAATTCTACTGAAATTGTAGAAGGTATGTTATGCAAGCAAAAGAGAGGGGGTTATTATTGTTTTCATCTGCAATACAAGAGAACGATGAATCTCTCCCTTTTTAAAAAAAAAAAAACAAGGCAGTTATTGTTTTTGAAGTGCTGGGATTTCCTGGGCTGAAAAAAAATATCCAGAATCGTAAATAGCATTAGTGTGGGATTCTGAGGGAATGGAATAAGTTAACATTGAGTGCAGGATGGCTAACCTGAGGTCCCAACCTTTTTTAGAGTCCCTAGAAAAACTCTACATCCATGGTATGTTTTTCAGTTTTTCTTGAGACACAAAATACAAAAAAAAAAGGCCATTCTTACTTCAAATAGTCAAAAACTTCAGAAAATCAGAGCCCATCATAAATTATGTTCTTATAAAAACATAAGAAGGAAAAAGTACAGCATGGCTTCATATTTATTTAATATGCCAAACAAAGACTTAGCTGTTTCTGAGTTGATATTAAAAAAGAACATTATCTTAATTCCAGCTTCCTCAGGAGGTTGAGCTTGAGGCATCAGTTTTCGGATATAAAAATCATCACATTCTCCGTGGATCAAAACAGATGCAGTTTGGATACACAGAGCAGATATTCTGGGTATATTTAATGAAAAAGATTAATAGTTTGTGTGTATGTATGCCTGCCAATACATGATAATTTAAAAAGCACTGGCAATTTTATTAGAGAACAAACTGCTGGAAGAAGAAAGTTATCCTCTGCTATCCCCTGCTGTTCAAAAACATTATTGCATGCTCATTGCTACACAGTACTGCTGGTTGCAAACACTGTAGAGTACCATGCCATAAATTAATTGGGATGTAGCAGGGGGGAATAAACAAAATAAAGTGTGTCTATCGCTAATATTCACCCCATCTTACCAGGCAACTCCAGACAATCAGGATCCTTCACCCTTTTTGACAGATTTCCGGGATATGTGTGTCTCTGTGTGTATGTCCTCAGCTAACCTGCCATTATTTATTCTTGAATGGGCAGAGCAACATTCCCAGGAAGCAGCTTTTTAAAAAGGCGCATTCCAATTTTCACTCTTTCCAGAGCATATTGTGTCAGCTTAGAATCCAACAGCAGAGGGATTAAGAAAAAGACGGATGTTTATTTGAACAGAAGTTATGCAGGAGGGATGTGAGAGAATAATTAACTGCACAAACCGCGTGAAGCTGAAGGCTGCATTCCAAATCCAGCATTTGTTCATCTGTAATTGGTCTGAGCAAATAAACAAGGACATGGAGATCTACAGAACTGGAGCAGAAACCAAACTGCCTGCAGTTAAAACTGCAACATTGAACAGATTAAACTGCAACCTCACACAAGTCACGTTTCCTGCAACTTTCCCTTCCTACTACATTCCTCCAGTTTCCTAGACTTTGGGCCTGAATTGTAAGACTCAGTTGCATGCATTCTTCTTCCTGTCCTCCTCCTCCCTCTCCCTCCTTCCCACCCTCTCTCTCTCCGCTCCCTTCTGATTATCTACTCTCTGTAGGGCTCCTCATTGAAAGCAAACTCCTAATTTCTCACTTCCCAAATCCTGTCCCTTGTCTCCACGTATCTTTAACTGTGACTGGCAATTGGCAAGGTAATTATTGAACTACATAATAGCGGAGAGATTTGTATCATACCTTCTGAGGAGCTATATGGAAGATGTGCTAATGGAAATGGAGAAGTTTAGCAAAAACTGCCAAAGTAAAAAGAAAGTTGGAAAGTGAGATTAAAAATTATATCGTTTGTTCTTAGTGAGAAGATTTAGTTTAGCAAAACTTTGGAGTTTACATACTACTGCAGATTCATGATATAGAAAAGTACAGGAAATACCATCGATTGAAAAATTAGCAACAAAGTGTCGTGAAGAATATGGAACAATTAAATATAAATTCCCAAGAAATAACCCCCTTCCCCCTATTTGTAGAAATGACTTTTTGGATGGAAATACTGAATACGGATGTCTGAATCTATGCATTTAATCTGATGTTTACTGATATATTTTTATATTTACAACCAATGGTGCGTGCATTTCCTTTCCCCCTCTATGCTACCTCACTGTGGTGATGATGGTGATGTTAACAGGAGTAGCGAATGAAAAACATCAGGAGCCAAATATATAATCCCAACAGAGTCATCCAAAGGATGAAGATCTTCCCAGCCGCCGAATTAAAGGAAACAGGTACTATTAGGCGCCAACAATATAGGAAGATCTTAGAAGACCTGATCAATTTAGTGACAGTGGCAAAGGCAACAATTCATACTGCAGTTAATGGAAAATCACTCTTGTATTTAACAAAAAAACCAAAACGAAACACCACCACATAGATAGGCAATATAAAATGACAGATGATATAGTGCCACATGATATGTTTCTCAAATCAGATGGCCCTCAACATCACACTAAAGAAATGCTGAGTCTCTTTGGGAATATTAATGGTGTTTATGACATGGCTACGTTAAAGCCCTTGGGGTCATCTAGTTTCAGAATTATGCAGGTAATGTTTTTTTTTTCCCCGTGATATTCCACAGAAATCAAAGTTGGACTTTGAGAAGTAGGATAGAAAGAATATTAGTGCTTTCAACATTAGCTTGTTTTTTTTAAAAGAATGCAAATGATGAGCTGTCTATAAGGACTATAAATCCTTCCATATCCCACCATCCAGTCAGAGCTGAAGAAGCTTCTTGGATGAGAAATGTCTTCAAAGAAAAACAGAAAGTCCAGTTGCCTCTTGAAAAAAGCACCTTTGGGACAGCTGAAGCTTAATTTTTGTGAAATTATATTCAGAAATTCTCTATGAGATCTTCTTTTAATTTTGAATACCGCAGTTACTAAATGGTTGAAAGTTTGGTTGTGATAGCCCTCTGCTGGTCTATACTCAAAACTAATTTTTATCATCTTTTATCTGCTTGTACATACAATATAGTAAGAATATTTCCAACTTATGGAAAACATATTTTTATTTATTGGAGTTATAAAGTTGTATATAATAATGATATTGTCATGGCCGCCATCCTGCTAGCATTGCTTCACATTCTGCAGCCTGACCTTTTGCAATGTGGGGAAGGAGGAGAATAGAGTCCGGAAGGATGAAGCGGGAGGTCTGGGAACCAAACAGTACCGGCCCAAAGAGGGAGATGCACCAATCCAGCCCAAGCTCACCTAAAAGAATGTAGAGACGAAGCAGGCGTGCACAGAGGGTCCCTTACCCAAACAACCTGAAACTGTTTTAATTGATCGAAGACTGATAACAGGGGGAAATCCTAGGAAAAAAAGGAAGTGAAGTATATTGTTTGCATGCCAATTTGGTAGATTCTGCTTGGCTACTTCTGTAACTACTTTTGCTTCAGTAAAGTATATTCTTGGTCAAAATAATGGTCCAAGGGTCTTTCTTTACTAACTGAGTGAGACAGATGACATTAAGTGGAATCTGCCAAATTGGCATGCGACCAGATGTATTCAAGTACTTGTATAAGGTATCACGTTGTTTTTCTTGATCAGAGTATAATAAATCTATTTAGACATGATTCTGTCGGAGGTCTATAACTGTTTTGTTCCCAGATATACTATCTCTAAGCTGTATATATTAAGCCTTCCCTTGTAAGTAATATGCATATAAGAACTTGCAAATTTAACCTTGTACTCCACCTTGCCAGAATTTTTAACCTAATCTTTATATGTATGTTTCTTATAATTATTCACTGTTTCTATATTTCATCCAGCTTTACAACTAAGTTGACCTTTACAACTTTAAATACTGCTTTGACTTCTTCAGTAAATAAATGTATGGGGTGATGAGTGAGGGTGGGGGGAGGGAAACTACATACTAGAACTTTATTATCTGGAATCTGAAAACTGCATTTACTTCTTGGCTTAGTATGTGGTTCCCATTTCACCATCGCTAGATGAGAGATAACCAACGGAAGAAAGGAAAGGTCAGACCGAGATCAAATTGCAGAAGGAAAAGAGTTATACAACCCTACAATATTGTAAACCTTGTCCTCTTCACCTACTATCTCTGATGGACTATCTTTGAAAAAATGCAGCCCTTAGCAGAAAAAGGTTACAGTATAGAGTTCAATCCACACAATAGATTGAATATGTGAAACTACATAAAAAAGGTTTCCCCAATTACAAGACAGGGAAACTTCAGAGCCTGAACTGTTGTTCACACATTACCCTAAACTACTATTGTATTTTGGGGAGGAATTGATTGGGCATGTTAAGGTAATCCAATCTATTATAATAGCTGGTTTGAGATTTTGTTCCTTAAATTAGCAGATGGGGGTAGGAAGGCTTCTCCTTGCTCAAAAAGAAAAAAGCATGCCATCAGATATAAGTGTAGTAATGCTTAAAATACAGGAAATCAAGACAATGTATTATTTAATTACATCATGCAACACCAACCTTTGTCATTCTATTGTAAATCCATGCAATTCTTTCACCCACTTATCAATTAATCCTGAACTGCTTGTTATCTAGGTGCTAAATACATTCCTTTGAAGTGAGTCCAATACAATTGGGTAGAACTTGTTTCAGTGTAACATGCTTAAGAGCTGGTGCAGCAGGCCAAAGCATTTTGCTCTGCAAGGCAAACTCGGTAAATAGCTCTCTTTCTCACCATTTCATAACACCTATTAGTTTGGCAAATGAAACAGCACCTTTCCTTTGGAATGAAAAAAAAAACAAAAAACTAAAATCAACAAACCAGCTGTGCTTTTCATGACGCTGACAAATCAGCAGAGTTGGGACTACTGAATACATTGAAGTCATTCTGGAAAAATCTAGGATTCCTTTGGGTTATGCAAGATATGACATTCTGACTTTCTCACTTGGGAACTGTCCTAACAGATGCACAATGGTGTTTAAATGTTGGTGAACTCTTTTGAATTTTCAATACTTTTTGCATTAATACAACCTAAAACATGATCTTTTCTGCACACGAGTCCTAAAAGTAGATAAAGAGAACCAAAACAAACTAAACAAAAATATCATCACAAATGCCCATCCATTTATAATATACAGTAGTTTGATAGTAGATAAGGAAGGAAATCACAATAGATAAGGAAGGAATAAGGAAGGAATTCTTAACCTGTATTTGGGATGGCACACACCAGTATTTAGAATGCTGCAATTTGGTCATCCTACTTAGCCCAGCCAATTGATTCTCGGACTTGCAACTGAAAATCCTACAATCCAAAAGAGGATTTAATTTGGTTGGACTGGTGGTAGTGGTGGTGGCAGTAGTAACGGGGAAGCCTCTACTCCTTAATGCAGATTGCACTAGAGACAAAGGCAAGGAATTATTCTTTATTTTTTCTCCTTTTCCCTTCTGTGAATTGCAAAAGATTGAGCAGACAACTTCTCCTGGAAGGAGGAGTTGCTTGCTTGCAACTCATACCAAATCTGCAACTCATACACAAAAGATTGACTCTGGATGTTTTATGAACTCCCACCTTATATTCCAAAAAGTCTAAAATAGTTGCCTTAACAATACAAAGATTTGAATACGGAAGATAGAGATAAGCATCTACTACATAAAGCTGACACTATAAATTGCTCCTATGCTTCATTGTTTTCTTGGGGAAAAAAGCAACACAGATCTCTTGGTGACTCAACCATTTTAACATTTCCCTTTATTCTCATAATTTATTTTATTTTATTATGTTTTGTGTTTTTCATGTATGTAAAACTAGTTAACCTCCTGGATAGTATTGCTGAAAAATCAGTGTAGCCAATGGTTCTGAGAAATGCAGAGAAATGCAGAATTGTTTAAAAATAAAAAAAACTTTACAAAAAATAAAATAAAGAAAAGCAGAATTGCAACTATGTAAATGTTTGGGAATCAGAATAATCTAAACTCTTTTGGATGATCTCTTAAGGGCTACAAAATAATACATTTTGAATAAACGTATTTCCATGTATGTGTTGTTGTTGATAATCTGAGACAAAAATATTAATGTAATCTAGTTTATATTAATATTAATGTAATCTAGATTAATGTTATCATACAAGTCACATTTTCAGTGTATCAAGTTCTGGGTTCAGAATATTCACTTGTCTATTACTAGAATTTTAAATTATCTCTGATTTTTGTTTCAATGTAATACCTCACCGTATCATCCATATAATAGGTAGCTTAATTCCAGAACATTAACCCAAGACTAAATTATTTTATTGTGTAATTTCAAGAATTTATTGTATATAAGCATGGAAATTCCTTCAGGTGGAAACATAGTATAGTTACTTTGGACAAAGAAATAATACACAAAATGAATTCAAAACCCTAGTTATTTAATCATCTTCAGGAAAACGAATTACCAGATTTCTGAGCTATACACATCTATTGTTTATCTTCTGCTTCCATTGGAGCATCTGATGATTCTTCAGCTTCTGAAAGCTTCTCATCATCTGAAATATATCCAAAATAAACATTTAAAAAAATACTAATATTGCAATGATTATTTAAGTAGAGACATTGATAAGGAAAAACATTACCCATTTCTCCTGCACTCCCCAACCTTGTTTTTCATTCTCATAGTTTACCACTGCTTAGTTTGTTTAGTTTACTAACAGTTGCTTAAAACGGATTCCCCCAAAAGGGACTTACAACCCGGTTTTGAAGTTCCAGTGTCACGTGATCGCACTTTGAGTGCAAAGGCAACTGGCCCAAATGACCACAACAACTGCTTAACGATTGTGACATTTATTCATTCATCCATTCATTTGTTTTCTCTAGTGTCTCATCTCAGCAAATGACTCTATAGCAGGGTTGTCAAGCTCCAGGCCAGATGTAACACACACTGGCCATGCCCACTAACTGAGTCTTTAAGTTATGAGTAATAAGGGCAGCATTCAGAACTTGACATTTAATAAAGGTGTTCAGAATACCTTTGAGTCAATGAAAATTTGGAGGGTGAAGCAGATATATAAAAGGGAGGGAGGCTGAGGAAAACGATGTTCTTATGTACGACAATGGAATAACTTACTTTCCAGTGTTTGCTGCAGTTCATGGATGGTGCTCAGAAGAACGTGAAATTGCTTCCGTCTCAACTCCAGCTAAAGCACAGAAAAGAAATATACTGGAGAATGTGGCCTTTTACAGAAGGCTCCCTATTCTGAATCAATAAGCTTGTGAGATAAACTTACTTTGTCCTCAACACTTTCTTTGATATGAGACAGATGCTGCAGTTCTTTCCCCAGAGCTTCCAACTGCCTGAGAACATATTAAGTGCATTGTCACTTAATGCATAGCACCTTCAGTCATTTTATTTTAATCTTTTACATTGAATACTTTAACTGTTTCAAAATCCCCTAAGTAGTTCATTTGCAAATAATAATGCAATTCTGATTTAAACCAATTAACCAGACAGAACAGCAGTAAAATACCATAAGCGAAGTATGAAAATGTCTGCACCAGTAAAAAAGCATTGGAGAGAAAGCAACCTGTCTAATTTTCTTCTAGAAACCTTGGGTGGGGGGGTGGGGGGGGGAAAGGAAAGATTCCAAAGGCAGATCACTCAGTTGAGGATGCCTCCTCTCACCTTTAATGGCAAAAGAAGCCACTATTGTAATTCAGGCTTGTGCAAAAGCAATTTATTTGAAATGTTCATTGAGAACTCAAAAAATTAAAGTAGCACTTTCAATTGTGTCTGGAAATGAACTCAATGAAAAAGCCATTTTTCAAGACCAGTAAAACTAATCCAAACTTCATTTTCTCTAATGTTCTCAAAAACAGGAGTATATGCTGTTACTTGGTATACTACCAGCCCCTATACAGGTAGTCCTTGATTTAGAATAGTTGATATGATGACCATTCAAAGTTACAATGGCACTGAAAAAAGTGATTTATGAACTTTTCTCACACTTACGACCCTTGCAGCATCCCAAGGGTCAACTGATCAAAATTCAAACACGTGGCAACTGACTCATATTTATGACAGTTGCAGGGTCCTGGGATTATGTGATCACCTTTTGTGACTGTTTGACAAGAGATCAATGTGGAAGCCAGGTTCATTAAACAACTATGTTACGAATTTCACAACTGCAGTAATTCACTCAACAACTGTGGCAAGAAACATTGTAAAATGGGGCAAAACTCATTTAACAAATGTGTCACTTAGCAACAGAAATTTTGGGCACAATTGTGATCATAAGTTGAGGACTACCTGTAATTAGGTCTTATAGAACCTGTAGGATGAAGTTGGGCTGATAGAGAATTGCCCCAAAATTAGTTGTCTTTGTGGGGACCTAAATTAGGGTATTTCCATTTAAGCCCAATATCTTTGCCACTATATTATAATGTGCAAATGTTAAATTTTTTCATATTAATATTGATGATGCACACATAAATTATTTTGCCACTATTATCTGATAGTGATACTCTGTAATGTATTTGCTACTTGAGTTCATTTCATACTTACTTCAATGTTTCATGTCTATCTGGATGTTGCTGTATTATTTTAGCCAAGTTATCATATTCTGAAAAGAATAAAACATGGATTATAGTCCACATTGTTCCAATACCACAATGTATGACATTTATTAATTCAAATACTTTTAAAGTGTATATTCTATTTTGTGTGCAGAAATTTGAAAGTCCTTTCTTTTTCTTGTTCTATTTTTATTATTATTTTGGGTGAACTATAAACAATATAATAAAACAAAAGGAAAACAATGTAATAGTGATTAGATAATCTCAAAAGGGTTTAATTGGCAAAAACTGGCAAAAAACCTTTCCTTTTTTACTTATGTTACACAGTCCTGCAGCATCAATGCTAGATGCAAGAAGTAAACCGAATCCTTAAAAGAGTAAAATTCCTCAAAACAGGATTTTTTACTCTCTTTTAAGGAATTCTTCTCTTAAAAATTCCTCAGAAGAGGAATTCTTCTTACATGCTTGAATCTTGTCCACATTCACTTTCACCCTGTTCTACCAGTCACTGTTGCTTATAGACTGGGGATATTCAAAAGTTTAGGTGACAGCCAACAGCCCTTGTACGACCCTCACGATAAGACTTCATATAAACATTGAATAATGCGGGAGACAAGCTAAAATCTTGTGGAATCCATAAAATAGTTCTTCAGGTATCAAGTAGATATCTCAAACTATTATTTTCTAAATAGAACATGAAGAAATAGTTGTGAAAATATCAAAAGTGCATTTCCACCCCTTCCCCTTTGCTTCCCCACAAGCATTCCAACAAGATACTGTGTACAAAAACCACTGAGAGATGAAAGCATGTCCACAGGAACATAATCTATCCTCTTTTGGAGACCAAAATGATTTCCTTGCCATCGCTGTGTCTAAACAAAACCAAGATTTCGTCTAAGAGTTCCTGGAGTTGCATTCTCCACCAGTTCAGTGAAGTATGTGATAACGAACCCTATCTAAAAGTTATTAATATAGGATAGATCCACAATTTTTAAGCAAAGTTCTCACCAGCTCTTTTAAGAGTACGTGGAATTCCATCTGCTAAAAAGAAGCATTATTACTTTCAGTAGTCTTTGACAAAACAAACTCTTTAGAGATCTTTGTATCTGAATAAGTTCTCCAAAAGATTCAGAAACTAACTAAATGCATACAATCCAAAATCACAAATTCTGTCTGATGATGCCTAGAATCACTTGAAAGTTAAAGTCCGAAACGAACTTATCTGTCAGTCACAATCTAGGAAGAACCACCTCTGTTGTGGCCTCCACCGTTTGGAACACTTGATCGCCAGAAATGAGAGCTGCTCCCTCCCTCTTGGCCTTCTGGAAAAGACTTAAAATCTGGGTCTACCCACTGGCTTGGGGCCCCAATAGGGGTGCTCTGCATGCAGGGTGATTGATGTAGTAGAGAGAAGATCCCACCTTCTGTGCCACCCATTCTCTTCATTTTAAGTTTCTATCTAATTCTTGTTCATTTTAATTGTTTTTCTATTAGAGCCCTGATGGCATAATAGTTAAAGTGCACTATTGCAAGCAAATTCTGCCCACAGTCTGGACTTCGATCCTGATGGGGGCCCAAGGTTGACTCAACCTTCCATTATTTTGAGGTTGATAAATTGAAAACCCAGATTATTGGGTGCAATATGCAAATAATGCTTCTACATTATAAACTGCCAGAGTGCTGTAAAGTGCTATGGGGCGGTATATTAAGAGGTGTGGTGGCACAAGTGGTTAGAATGCAGTACTGCAGGCTACTTCTGCAGATTGCCAGCTGCCTGCAATTTGGCAGTTCGAATCTCACCAGGCTCAAGGTTGACTTCGCCTTCCATCTTTCCGAGGTGGGTAAAATGAGGATCCAGATTGTTGGGAGCAATATGCTGACTCTGTAAACCGCTTAGAGAGGGCTGTAAAGCACTGTGAAGCAGTATATAAGTCTAAATGCTATTGCTGTATTATCATTTTATTATTTTGTAAGTTGCCAGAGTTGTTTCAACAGGAAGATGGGGGGCATCAATTTAATAAACAAATAAATAAAAGTTGCCAACTGCAAAGTAAACCTTACCTTGGCGGTTTTTTCGTATCCTTTTTGCTTGAAGAATTTGCTTCTTGCACTCAGCAATTTTTTCATGAGCTGCAGCTATGTTGTTTTCTTCCGAAGAAATAAAATTAACAACATAATAAATTTATAAATCTCACAATATTACTGAACTATAAAAATTACACCAATCAGTATGTAGCAACATTATCCAAATTGATTTTCATCTCCAGAATTTTAAATAGACCAAGAAATTAAAATATATTGCATTTTCTGATATTGTAATTACTGACAAAGTATTCAGAATGTTTGTGTGCTGAAGCTAGTTATTTCTATAAAAATGGGAGACAATTAGAAGAATCTAGTTCTAAGGTTGATTAGACATAATATAAATGTTTACCGGTCTGTAATCACAATCTTGGATAGCTTACTATGAAAACAAATTAAACTACTTACAATGAACCAATAAAACGTATTATAAACTGTAGAACGGTAACAAAGGCAAAATTAATTAAAATGGAACAACTCAAAAGACCTGTGCTAAAAAAATACTGCTTCCACAAAAGTGAGATCAATGCAGTGAGATCAAAAGTGAGATCAATGACTTGATCTAACATCAAGTCAACATTTTAAACTAAGAGATGGGCTGGGAACCAGTGAAGGTCTTAAGAGTTCTGACATGGTGATTTATCACTCAGTCAAATTATCTGAAGTTTCCAGAATATTTTCAAAACCAGTTCCCACAAAACATGGTAGTAAACCAAATGGAAAGTTACTTGATTATAGCTAATGATGACCAGGCAGTATAACAGCGAATGTGCTAGCCTAAGCTAATAAAAACTGATCTATTTGGTATTTTATCATCTCTCAATTAAAATCCACTACATAGGAACTGAATTTAAAAAGTGTACAAACTTTCTGAACATTATTTCCCTGTGAACCTTCTAGGATGCTATCCTAAACAAAGGCAAAAAAGTTGCCTTTAGCATTTATTTTTCAGTTTACATTACAAGATAGAAATAAATCCATCTTACCCTCAAGAACAATTTTAAGAAAGAATTACACCTATGGGAGTTAAAACATTCTATGGTATCAATAAGTCTTGTCACGAGAACTGCACAGAATATGAGAGGTTGGACTGTTCCAATATCGAACTAAAAGCATCTCAACCTGAACCAGCCTTCAGAAGAGGATGACTAGGGTTAGAACAGTGGTTCCCTGGGGGGCAGTGGGATGCCTTAGAGGGGCGCTAAGAGGCAAGGGGGACAGCAGGGGGGTGCTAAGAGGTGGCAGGGGGATGTTCGAGGCGCTGGCCCCGCAGGCTCACTGACTGCCGGCCACGCAGCCCACTGATTATTTCATCGCTCTGTAGCTGGCGCCTCGAATGTGGAACTAGCATGGTGAGCCTTGCCAAGCCGGTGTGGGGGGAGAGGTAGGAGGTGGCGGAAAGGGAGAGCCTTAGCTTGCAGGCTGCCATCACCAATGGAAGCGGCAGAGGCATGCCAGAAGGCCCGAAAGCAAAACCCTCCCAAGGCACGCAGTGGAAGGGGTGGGTGGTCCAGCGTTAGGGCCCTCTTCCCCAGAAGAGAACAAGGGAACACGCAGCGCCCACCTGGCCTCCTCCTCTCCAGACAGCCGGGCTTGCGCACAGGATGAGGGTGGGTGCAGCTGTGGCTCTCCAAGGCACATGGCCCAGTTCAGTTCGGCTCTACATGGCCGGCCCAGACCTAGAACCTAGCCTCCCTCTGCAGCCCAGTTCTTCCAACTAAGCCCTGCGCTTGCTTGCTTGCTTTCCAAGCGAACGCTCCCTCCGCCTCCCCTCTACCAGTCTGGGCTGCTTCCACACACCTTCTTCCGCCCGGGCGGAGCGTAAAGATGGGCGGAGTGCTTTCCTGAAGTTGGGAGTCTTTGAGCATGTGCATGTTCCCTTGCTTGGCCTAATGGAAGTGGACCTTGGGTTGCAGCAAAGAGGGTGAAGTCGGCCGCATTTCTGCCCCAGGGAGGTTGGCATTGCAAAATTGGATGCCAAAGATAGAACTGGGGCAGGGGGCTGGAGAAGGGGCAGCTGCATTAAGGAGCAGGAAGATCTTAGCCATGGTTTATTGACTAAGCTGGAATCAAACAGCATGCTAAACTCTAACCAGAATGGCTGGGTTGATATATTCAGTCCATGTTTCTCAACCTTTGCAACTTGTGTGGGCTTCAATTCCCACTCTGGCTTTGCTCTACTTTCCCAAAGTACCACCGCTGTCGCATTCTTTCTGTCTGTCTGTCCCTGTCTGTCTATACATACATACATACATACAAAAGGTCTGCCTGTCTGTCTTCCTGCCTACCTACCGACCTGCCTGCCTGCCTTCTTTCTGTCTACCTGCCTACCTACCTACCTATCTACCAATATAGATCTATCTATCTATCTATCTATCTATCTATCTATCTATCTATCTATCTATCTATCTATCTCTCTCTCTCTCCCTCCCTCCCTCTCTCCCTCCCTCTAAAAGGTCTGCCTGCCTGCCTGCCTGCCTTCCTACTGGCCTGCCTTTATGTCTACCTACCTGTCTACCTACCCACCCACCTACCTGTCTCTCTCTCTATCCATCCATCCATCCATGTTGGAAGCGCCAGCCCCACAGGCACATCGGGAAAGTAGACAAAAGCCAGTCTGGGAGGAAGTGGGGGTGGGAGAGAGAGAGGGGGGAGGGGGGGAGAGAGAGAGAGAGAGAGAGAGAAAGACCCGATGCATCAGATTGAAACGAGGCCTAGTTTAGACTAAGGCCTTTTCCACATTGAAACATCTTTGCCAGCACATTGAAACCTCTTTGGCTTCTATTAAAGGTTTTGTGGATGAAACATGGTCAAGACTATCAGGAAGGTCTCACATTTTGTTGAGGCTTTAAACAGGGTCCATTGGACCAGATCTCCACCCTAAAAATTACTTTTCCCCAATGTATGACAGTGCCAATTCTGAAGAAGGCAAACCCAAAATGTACTGGTAAATTACAAGGAGAACACACGCACACACATTCCCTTCTAACCCTGCTGGAGCAGGTGATTGGACTAGAGTAGATATCTCATTATCTTTCTCCTCCCTCCCTCCTTTATTTCTTTTTCTTTCTGTCCCTTCCTCCTTTGTCCCTTTTTCTTCCTTTCCCCTTTCTCTTTCTTTTCTTCCTTCTCTCTTTCTCTCTCTCCCTTTTCTCTCTCTCTCTTTCTCTCTCTCAGGCTCACCCCATTGACTTGACTTGCTTGGGCAGGTCCCTCCAGTGCAGCGGGCTCAATGGGGTGGACTTGTGGGGCTGGCACCTAGAACGTGGCAGTGCCGGCATGTTTGAAAAGTAGAGCAAAGCCAGAGGTCAGTAATTTTTGCTACAAAGAATCACAAAAGCTTCTGGGTTGTGCACAAGACGGGACACACATGTCAATGCAATTCAGCAACATAAAATAGAGAGATACAAATAAAACAAATCAACAAGAATCGTCAAAACATCTGTGATTCGATTTTATTTATTACTAGAATCTAATCAGAGATGCTTTGCCGATTCTAGTCCAATGACCTGCTCCAGCAGGGTTAGAGGGTGTGTGTGTGTGTGTATGTGTGTGCATAGCTGTCGAAACTCCAAAAGCAGGTCAAGTATCTCTGGGGACGCCAGTCATAAATTAGAATACTTGCTAAACAACTGGCCATTAAGTGAGGACCACTTGTTTGCCACTCACCTGGCCACACCCACCCAGTCACATGACCACCAAACTACACCTACCCAGTCACATGACCAACAAGCCATGCCCACCCAGTCACATGACCAGCAAGCTACACCCTCAAATTAGGCCACGCCTACAGAAATTTGAATCCCATCCCTGGGTATGAGGCACCGAGGATGAGTTTGTAGCACCAAGCGGGCAGTAGACTGAAAAAGTTTGGGAACCACTGGGTTAGAATATTTCAACCTCAAAATCCTTTATGCACCTTATTTGGAATAATTCTTTTTTTTTAAAGAAGTAAAGTTGACTTTTGCCACTAATAATCAGAAAAAAATATGTTTACCTATATCTTTGTAGATTTTTTCATAGTTCTCCATTTCTCTGAGATTCATGTCGTACACTAGTAATGTTTTTCCCATTGAAAATTCACATTGTGAAAGAGTGCTGAGCATGCGCTGATACTGAGTATAGCTAAACATCAGAGAAAGAACATATGGCATTAGTAGCTAACAAACAATTCTCAAATTGGTACAAGTTAAAATAAAGTAGAATTTTGTTTTCTCTAATGGTTCTCACCAAATTATGCCAGCAAATCTGAAGAATGACCCTGTGGCCAACAGACTGAAAGGAATCAGTTTGTGTACCAGTATAAAAAAGGAGACTTAATAGTGTGCGCAATCTTTGATCGTAGGTCGATTGATGTAATGTGTGCATACAATACATATATCTAAATGTAAACCTGTTTTAATTGGGACTTTCTGAAAGTTATTAAAAGTGTTAACTGGAAGCTGGAAAGTTGATATTTATAATAGTCAAACTATTAAGTCTTTTAGTCTGATATAAATGGAGTCAATATAACCAGTTTTAGAAGGACAATTTATCTGCTCATAGAACTTCAACCTCAAGAAAACTAGAATAAGCTGCAGACAAGCAAAATGCAAATTTATTTTAATTTGATAAAATATATAGATTTGTGCACTCAAGTCATTTCTGACATTTGGCAGCAGACATGGAATTTTGTTAAAGTAACCAGCACAACACTGAGGGTAAGGACAATCCTTATTGCAATGATCACAGGAAAGAGGGACTCCTAACAATGGAAAAGCAACTATTTTTATAGAAATTGAGGCATGCAAAGTGGGAAATCCTCGGGATCTGACTAGCTGGCCAATTCAGGGAAGTTAGACAGATCCTTGTTGGTGTACTTGAGTTTTATTGTTAGGCAAAATGGGTGTTTCAGGAGAGTCCCAGTGGGGCAATCCATTGAGAAAGAGGTGGAATGTTGAGGTCACTGGCTGATAAGAAGATGGAAGGTTGAGGTTTCTCTAGGTTGAAATTCCCTTGTAAGGGCTGAGGCTTCTATTCTTTGGTTAGATGGGACTGCAGAAAGCTTTGTCTGGGGCAGGGAGGGTCAATTTGGATCTGATGGGATTAGGCAAAGAGGAATTGGGTTTGACCCTGGCAATACCTTAAGGACAGGGAGGGAAGGGGTAAGGTCTCAATTTTATTTCTTGGGTTTATTTCTTCCACTACTGCAACTGCTTGGATAAGTCCCTGCAGTTTGTTTGCAAGATTTCTGGAAGTGTTTGTCCTTGCCTACTTCAAGGGTTGAGAGTGTGATTGGCCTATAATTACTTGCGAGCTTCATGCCTAAGGATGGACTAGAAGTCATACCATCCAAAAGGCAACTGGACTTCCTTGTTTTTTTCCTTTTCTGGACAAGCGGACCCATTTCTAAACAAGCCACTAGCACTCATAATCACTAGCCTACAATTATCTCAATCCTGGAAGAATGATTAGAAATACAATTAGAAAAGAGTGCCTTGTTTTCCAGCATGCCAACTTTCCATTCATTTTAAGAAAAATAAAAACTGAACTAAACACAATTTAGAAAAAATGTTAGAAGAGTATCAATCTCTTCAGCAGGAGTTGGCAGTGACTGCTTCTTACCCATAGGTGTCATTTGGTTCTCCAAGGCAACAGACAACGTGAAAACTATCACTTGAAATCTCACCATGTTGTGAGATTTTGATGTTCTTTTTTAAAAAAATTAAAATCTGTGGAGGAAACAGCTCTTGGAGATTTGGTGGACATTATTTTAGCGCTCCCTGCGCTATTATCAAAACATTACAAAAGCACAACATGTATCCAATGGCACAACCATTAGAACAGTAATGTGGTATCCCAATTCATATTACAGTCACTATCAGAGGTACTTAAAAGACGGCTAGAACCATATTCCATAATATAGTTAGATATCCATAATGTAGCAAACAGTATCCAATGTGAGGAAACTGGTATCCTGTGCTGAAAGAACAGTCTTAACTAAAAGTACTTAAAATTTGAATAACAAATAAATTGCAATGATTTACTTATTAAAGTCAAATTGATTTTGTCCAATGGCTTTCATTTATTTTTTTCTTTTATAGGATGATTTGTTGTTGTTGTTTTTAGAAATACAAATCAATGCATTTTTCCCCCAGGATATATTAACTAGCCTAGATCATATTATTTAGCACTTGCTATAAAACCCATTCATTTTAATTACCAAAGCAATCACCATATTGCCAAAGATGGACTTCAAAAGTTATAGAGCATTGTATCATAACTTGTTCCCCCTTGCATATACGTTAAACCATTTCAGATATTAGCTATAAATTCCATTTTCTATTTAAATAAACATGGGCTATAGATAGCACTGCTATTGAATGAACTATTTCCACATTTGATTTACAAATAAAACACAGCAAAATACCCTTCTTCTTGAGATCCAGAATGGCACCACTTGATGAAACTCTTCACCAGCAAATTAATTCGTCTGTCATCCCCTGCACCGTCTCCATCAATCAAAAGTCGCTTGCGAATAACTTCATCTAAAATAGCAATAATATTTCTAAAATGAGACAAATTATCATTTGTCATGGAAGCCTGTCATTAAAAATGATTTTTTTTCCTAAAAAAAGGAGTCCTAGAGGATTGTTAGCTAACAAAAAGTTCTTGACTCATTTTATAATAACGATGTGTAAAACATAGACCTCCATGGTGATCTTGTTAACTGAACTGGAATTTCTCTGTAACAATTTAATTAGTTGTTAATTATATGAATAATCAGTTATGAGAACTTACACCACCATTCTATTTTAATTTTTTTTTAAATAATCTTGACTCCTAATGATTACATGGAGAAGTCCATGCAATTTTCTAGACATTTTTGGAAGTGGTTTGCTACTGCCTTCTCAGGGCTGGGAGAAAGTGACTGGCCAAAGTCTCTACTCCTAGTCCAGTGACAAGCTGGCTCACAATCCTATTCAAAGAAAGTTAATGGAGTTTGCATACAGAAAATTTGACACAAAATTTTAGCCTTCAATATAGAAAAAGAAGAATACAGTATATTATTTAAAAATTAACTACAATTATATAAAAAGTTCATCAAAATTATAAATGTATTAAAATAAGTTCAAGCACAGTATTGGGAGGAAAAAGAGATCACTTAATCTTTAAATCAATGGGGTATATCTATTGAAGAACAAAATCTGAAAACAGAATAAGCTATATATACTGGAGCTGTAAGATAGGAATAAAACAAAAAGTTAATAATGCGTCAATCAGAAGCAAGAGCAAAAAAAGAGGATGTGCAGAAAATCATGATGTTAAAGCAAACACAACTGGGTCTGGCAATGCATAGGGTATGGCAAGATCTTGCTATCAACTAATATTCTTGTGCACAAAAAATACATTAATGATCATGAAAACGGGAGGAAGAGTAGGAATAAGGAAGAATCATATATTATTATTTAGTATGTAAAGACCAACTGCTAATATGTAGTCTGTATAATTGGTTAAAAGCAGCAAAAAATTAAGTCTCTGAGCATATGCAGAACTCTAAAAGTGATAGACAGGAAAAAAAAATCAGATTTTTTTTTTAGATATAGAGGTCATCTGACAAGAGAAATAATTCTGAACTGAAACCATAGCAGATAGAGGCCACGTAACATATATGTCATGAAGGCTTTATAGATAATAACTGGCAATTTGAATTAATTCTGCAAGCTATGGATTGGATCAGGTCAGCAAGCACAACATTCCTTTGCCCTATTCCAGTGTTCTCTATAAATAAATATCATGTCCATTCATAAGAAACTGTAAAAAATAAAAGCTCAAGCCATGACAGTGTATGCTCCAGTTTCTTGGATGCCAAGAACTAAAATAGGGGTCCCTAAACTCTTCAGCTCATTAACTCTTTCCTGAAGTTTCATTTATTATATGAAAATATTTTAATATACACCACTTTGATTAACAGTACTATGAATAACAACAAGAAGGCCCTTAGGAAGGCCTTGATAGGCAGACAAAAATGCCAAATCCAGTCTAAACATCTGCATGACAACAAACCATAACAATTGACTCTTTGGATAGTCCCATTGAACCTTTGGGGAAGACACTGACCACTTTATGGAGCTTTATAGAATCACCTCCACAATAACCCAACTTGTTGAATATGAAACATCATACACACTTTTTTTTTCTCCCTCCTTTTCCCCTTTTCATTTTTCTAATCCCTATTTTTTTAGGTTGCAAATTACTTACCTGGAATCAAGGAACACTGTAACATTGCCTCCTTTAACTCCAAAGCTGCCCCATGCCCTCATGGCAGAACATAAGTCATTATTAAAAAAGAAATAATATAAAAACGTGTAAGAACAGAGAGATGTGAACTGAAAGGTTGGGGGTGTGTGAATCCGGATTACCACTAAACGGTAGCACCGGGTTAGCTTTTCCCCCTATCAATCAGATACTTGTTATTTTTTGATGTTCGTCATTCGATCCCTGTTCCGTTTTGTGAACATTTGTTACAGCACAGGCCCCCGAGTTCCCTGTGGGCTTATTAGCTGCTTTTGTGTCTTTTTAGTTTTGCGCGCCGCCCAGAGTCCACTGGAGCTGGTCAACGGCCAATGCATTTTCATAATAACAATACCGTCCACAGGTCGTCCCTATTCCTGCAGCCTAGCCGTACGAAGAGAAGCGTAAGCGTTAAATAAATTCATATTTCAACCCACCCTTCCAGTTCACCTAAAGGCGCTTTCCTTCGGTTTCTTTTGATGAACCGGACCCGATTTTCCGGGCAAGTTCCGTCACCGAGCCCCAAGCTAAGCCCCACGGGCTCTATTTGCAAAAACACGCGAGGCAAAACCCAAAAGATCTCGTGGCCGCCGCTTCTGCGGCTCGGGAGTATCGTGGGAAGCTCGCCACGGAGAGTTGCGAGGCGCCGTCAAGGCAGAAATGAGCCCGGGAGGAATCGGGAGGCTCAGCCGGCGGGGAATGGAGTCCTAAATCTCGGGGTTGGGGTGGGGGGGCGTAGAAAAAGCGAATCCACCCCCCGGCCCATCACTATCAGCGCGGCTGAGGATTAAGGCAGCGGCCGAGCCGGCTTGGAAAGGCCTTACCGGCCAAGAAGGGAGGGTGGCGGGGAAGCTCAAGCTGGGCCCGTCCGGGAAAAGCGGGCGGAAGCAGGCGGCAAGGGAGGTCGCGGCCGGCTCCGGGGGTCGCTCCGTCTCTCACCGTCGGTTACAGCTCCCATGGCAGCGGCGGCGCCGGCGACTGCTGAAGCTGGTGGTGGTGGTGTTGCTGCTGGTGGTAGTGGTGCAGGAGCCGGTCTGGGCGGCGGCGGCAGCGGCGAGTGAGGTGGGACCGACTGAGACGGCCGCTTCCCACAATGCAGCAGCGGCAGCCGGGTGAGCGGCAGCCATGGAGGGGGAGGAGGTGGTGGCGTCGTCGTCGTCGTCGGTGGCGGCGGCGGCGACGGTTGGGGCCTGAAGCTCGCCGGCCCGAGACAAGAGGGGGCGGGAGGCGGGAAAGGCGGCCGAGGTTGGCGAGCCCGGGCGGTAGCCGGGCTACTGAAGTCCGCCGCCCAGGGAATCCCCGGTCCTGTGAGCCAGGCCTCCCCTCTCCAGCAGGGCGCCTTCCTCACCAGGTGAGGACAAAACCGAGGAGGGTGGCAGGTGAGGGGACAGGGCTCCTCCCCCTTGCCCAGGTGTGCTGTGGGGGGGGGGAGGAGGAGGAGGCCTGCCTTGGCCACTGGTAACCTTTGGTGACCTTTGCTCAGCCTCCCCTGGGGCTGCCACCATACTTTGTGCCCGTGCCCTGCTGACCACCTGTGCCACATGTGCTCCTCTTGGCTTTTGCCAGAATCCAAATGCTGCTAGGGGACTTCCTTAGGTTTCATTGTTCTGCCCTTATTTTCCTCCCCCAGTCAGTCCTTTCCTCTCTTCTTCGGCTTGCTGGTACCGTTGTGGGTCACTTTCCTTTCCATTGGGTAACATTGCCCAATAGTGTCACAGTGGCAGCTGCTAACTGCCATGGCTGCAAACCATCCGGCACATTGTGCGGCCATCCCTGTCGGGATGCCCGTTTATAATTGGCACTGTTGCTGTGTGCGGTGAAGCTTCTGCCATCAACATCCTCATTGCTATGTCATTCTCGTTGACTGTCGCTTCCATCTTTCCATTTTAGTATCCGTCGCCGATGTGGACGCTGCTGACACCAATTGCAGCTTTGCCATGACTGATAGGTCTCCCAGTGAAATGGGCCATTTTCGCTACTGCACCGCTATCCTAAATACAACTTTTCTTGTATATCCTCTCTTGATTTCTTTGAAAGCCTTATAATGTAACTTTTCTCGGAATCACATCGTTTCATGTGGTTTTCCCCACATGTATGTTTTCAGCTTTGCTGTTAATGTGTTGTGTCTCTATTTTTTTATTGGTGGTGTACTGGCATTAATATCAGAAAACATACACTAAAAATACTTCAATTGTGTCACTGTCATTTCTTTCCCTTTATTTCTGCTATTCTTCATCCATGCCCTATTCCTTTTCATCACCTTTATGGGTTAGGTAGGAGGCTGGACTAGATGACCTCTGTGGTCTCTTCCAAACCTGTGAGTCTATGATTTTTACTACACTAATCCGCTTGCTGAAATTTTCTCCTCATAGTGTCTGCAATGTTCTGTTTAACTTATTGCCTCTATTATTTTCCATTATGTTTTGTTTTCTTTGATAACTTCTATTGTGAATTTTCTTACATTTCCATATACCGTGGATTTACTTCCTTTTCCTTTTCTGAAATTAGTAATGTACATCCCACTTCTATTATTTTTCCTTTGAAACCTCTAGTCTACCATTTCTACTATTGTTGATATGATTGTTTTTGTTGTACCATTGTAAACATATGAATGTAAATCACTTGACAGGATCCATTTAGTAACTCTTACAAGTGGATTAAATGTTACAATGCCTTAGTGATTTTCATAGCTTTGATAGTGTTTTACTTATTATTGCTGTCCTTTGCAGTTTGTTACATATGTTTCACTGGCAATAGTTGCTTTTGTTGAAGAACTATAATTGGTAAAATAAAATAGTAAGATCATAGCAGGTAGCTAAGCGAGAAAAAGCTAAGCAGAGTCAGACATTGTTTGCAACTGGATGGGAGACCACTACGTAATCTCAGAGCTCTAGACTACAATGCAAAGTTTTTTTAAAAAATCCTGAAGGAAGTGGTGGCAATTTATTGTTATAAAGAATGCACTTGTCGATGAATTCACAGAATTCACTTACCTCCAAGGAGTCGACTTTAAATAAGAGGGAGTATTTGATTTTTTAAAAATGATGTTTCCTTTATAATATTCATAATAAGGAAAGTTGAGTCATATTAAACGAGGAATATTGTGACTCATCCCATTTTTTCCTTTGCTCTATTGAAAAGTTGAAATATGAATGGATTCCACAATTCATATATAAGGAGATCCTTGTATATCAGATTAAAAATTCTAGATATTTTTTATTTAATTTCAGTAGTTAATCCAGAATGGGAGTTGTCATTGTAGATTCTGCTGTGGGTGAGGAAGAATGTGGAGATTTTAGAAGCATAACTATTTTTCTATTTATGTTGTTTCTGTTTTCCTGACAATTTAAGTATCAGCTGCTGATAGTAGAGTGAAGAATAGTGTTCATACTGGGAAAAATCAGGCAAAGAGGCAGAAGCAATTGTTTATTCTTGTTCTTATGGAATTACTTCTAAACCCAGTCAAAGCTCTAGACCTGTGGAACTGCATGCTTTCAGTAATCATGAGTGGGAATCTATTTTCATTCAAGCAAATATATTTCCAAGTTTGAAACACTAGAACACGGGTCACCAATCTTTTGGACCTCAGGGATCACCAAACTCATAATTTTAAATCCCAGGGACCACTAACTGGTTCTGTGGGTGTGGCCTAATTTGTGGGTGTGGCTTGGTGGTCATGTAACTGGCTGGGCATGGCATGTATGTAAATATTATAAATATTGATATAAATATTGATTTTTTTAATAAAAAGAGCAACTTTTACCCAAAATCAGGCAAAGCAGGTAGGCAGATTGAGTTGCTCACAGAATCACAGCTTCATTCAGAAATCTCTATCTGCCATTGGCTAGCTCAGTCTGTCACATAAAATTTGCTTGCAAGCAAACTCATAAAATTAACTCACAACACACCATGTATGCAAATATTGATTTTTTTTATAAAAAAAGAACAACCTTTACCCAAAATCAGGCAAAGCAGACAGGCAGATTTAGTTGCTCACAGAATCATTCAGTGATCTATCTGCCATCGGCTAGCTCAGTCTCTCAAATTTGCTTGCCAGTCTGCACTGGATAATAGAACCTTCAGTCCTAAGGGAGGTTCGGCTGTGCTTAAAAGCAGAGCTGAAGATCTAAAAACTAGCTAGAAAGCAAGAAATCCAACCTTTTCCTGCTTCCTAGTTAATCTAAATCTCCCGGCACAGCAGAACAGATGATGGTCGGAAAAAGGAAAAATAGCAATTTAGCAGACAAGTTTGCCGGGTAAGGAGTGAGTAGGCGGGGAGGTTTCCTGCGGGCTATGTGGGCGGCGCAGCCTTGTGTTTCTGCGCAGCTTGGATTAATTGTTTTTGGAGGAGGTGCTCTGAGGGTGAGATTTCTCTGCGGCCCACCAAAATTTTCAACACGACCACTACACTAGACATTTCGTTTTCATGATTTCTTGTTTTTAAGCATCAGTAGTAAAATAATATATGAATAGCTTTTTATGTTTTCAACATTTTTTTGCCACAGATTGGTATTTCTTTTCAATGTGTTTATTTTGAAACTTTAAAGAATGATTATAATGCGCTGTGTATTTATAAGAAACAACAAAGATGCAGTAATTTGCAATTTGCTCTACTTTAAATGTGAATTTGTATCAACATAAGATTTGGATCCTGAGAATAACTTTTAATAGAAACTCAGGAAATGCAATACAAGACAAAGCCAGTTCTGTCTGTCTAATATCTTGTTTACAGTTTAAACTTTTAGAATGCTATTAGGTTGTAAGCTGGGGGGGTCTTCAGTTCAGAAATGGGAAAGAGTTTTTTATAGTCTATTTTTACCAGTAGCAGCGAAAGGATTTTTTATGTTGCTATCTTTAAATCATTCTGTTGAAATGAGGAAAAATTGTATTAGCCTGGTATACTGTACATTTCTATCAACAAGTGCTATAATTTCTATTCAGTTTTGCTATTGAAAATAAATTCTGTCAGAGTATTCTTAATTCTTAAGTTTATGCATTTTCTGAGCTCCATGTGGTATATCAGAAGGTTTTTGTTAAAAAAAAAGTAGTGCCTCTAACCAGAACTCTGTCCAGTTCTCTTCTGGATTCCCAAATGCAGTCATTACAGGTAATCCTCAACTTACGATCACAATGGAGCCCAAAATGTATGTTGTTAAGTGAGTTTTGCCCCATTTTATGACTTTTCTTGCCAAATTTGTTAAGTGAATCATTGCCATTATTAAATTAGTAACATAGTTGTTAAGTGAATCTGGTTTCCCCATTGCCTTTGCTTGTCAGAAGGTTGCAAAAGGGGATCACATGACCCCGAGACATTGCAACCGTCATATATGTGAGTCAGTTGTCAACAATCTGAATGTAAATCCCGAGACCACCTTTGGGATGCTGCAGTGGTCATAAGTGTGAAAAATGGTCATGTCACTTTTTTTTCAGTGCCATTGTAACTTTGAATGGTCACTAAGTGAATTGTTGTAAATGGAGGACTATGGGTATTATTCTGTGATACTGAATAATTCTGGCAATGAGAGTTCAATAGAACTTAGGGCTGCATTTCAGAGTTTCCCCTCTTAATAGATTGTTCAGAGAAAAGTGCCTGGATGCTTGTCTTATATTCTTAACACCCTCGCTCCCCCTCCACCAAGTGTAGTTGCTATCGTATCTACATACTACTGCTTGGCTCCTGCTGAGTAGTGGCTATATGAAAATTGAATATACTTGTTTTCTATGTTGGTTTTATGGGACTGAACAGTTATTTGGATTCAAAGAAACGTTTATTTCGAACAATGCAGGGAGGTGAATATTTCACCTACCTTCAACTCCTTAAAAGCAGCTGCCTGGAATCTCATACAACTCCGCAAAACTGCAGTGTGATCCTAGAAACAGATGCATTGGGTTTAAGAAGTTGCAGACAGGTGTTATTTGCTTGCCCCACAACTCCAAAGCACCACTTTGCCTTTGAATCTGAAGCTCTGCTACACAGTTAATGTGTATAATTGTCAGCAAGACACAAAATCCATTCTCCACCAAAGCCAATAGGAAAAGTGATATTGGGTCATGTAGTAATCCTTATACAATTTACTATAAAGAGTGTAGTTGGCTTTATTTAAGACTGCTTTGCATGATTATTTGTGGGACAAATTCCATTGATTCTTTCTAATACTCTGTTTTTAACATATAAGAATAATTTGAAATAGGCAACACAGAACTGAATTACCATTTAATTATAACAAAGTTGGCAAAATGTGGCCTTTTACCTTTCCTTACATTGTAATTGTCTCTATTATTAACCATTTATTGGGGCATAGTGATATTAATTAGTTGTAGCAAAACAAAGAAGACTCTTCTGGCACTTTAAACATCTATTACCCTGGCGTTAGCTTATATGGGCTATAACCCACTACCACAGGTTATAGAGTAGTTGAAGATACATTTAAGGTTCCTATACTTAACTGCAAACAGTATTTTTTATATTTCTTTTTCCTCTGACATTATTGCATACGTTTTTTATATTTTCCAATTTAAGAAGTCACTGAAATTCATGCTTGTAATGAAATCTCACCTCAATTAATGAGAACAAAGTAGATAACCATCTGTTGCAGCTCATTAAATGATCCAGAATGGACTATTATAATCTTTGCAAATGTAATGAGGTAATAACTTTTACTGTAAAAGGAGACATATCGCTTTATGTAATTTATCTGTTGCACTTTTATTCATAGTCTACCCATATTTAAGCAATTTTTTTAATGTTAGGTATCATTCATCTTTCAATTATGTTTCACAAAGTTAAATCTCACAAAATTGGATATCTGCTTTTGAAGATGCCTAATATATTTTTGGCGTATGTTTGACAAGTTAAAACAATTTTTAATTTGCGTTCCTATCTTTTTATACTGGTTTGTTATTTTTTAAAACTTTAACAACTTATTTCAGTTTGATTTTGATTGTTTTATCTTTAAATTATGGGCTTTGGTATGTTTTGTTGTTTGTCTTTACAGTTCAGTTTGAAATAGTACTTTCATTGATGTAGACGTAACTGTAGGCTTGTAACTTAAAACCAAAAAGGTATGCCACCTTATTGATACAGAAATATAATGACATTTGGGAGGAAAAGGTGGTTTCAGTTTTACAACTTTTAACTAAAATTTCTGGGTTAAATATATAGAGAGAACTATCTCTGAATAAAGAATCTATAATGTATTTTCTTTCATGGAATGAGTGCAATTTAAAAAAAAAAGAAATATGCGGCCTCTTTTCAATATGATGACATATTCAAGAAGAATTTTTAAGTGTATAGGTACATAATGCATCACATAAAGCTTACATATATTTCGATACCTAGAAGATGCTGCCCTCTTCAGGTAAGAACTCATACAGTATAGAATTTGGATTTGCTGTGTATTGCTGCCTGGTTTCTTTTTTTTACTTTGGAGACCTTGAAACAAAAATGCCATTTGTTACTGTTAAATTTTAGGTTTTCCCTTGTGGTCAATATTTTCTTCTTTCCCTCTTATTCAGTTGACTCAGACAGCATGCTACAGATTGGAAGACAAATCTCTGCATTGCCTTCTTTTGCTAGCAAATAATACAACAGTATCAAAAGTTTGGGTCAGAAGTAAGATTTCAGAGCAGGCAAAGAAGGGATGAATTGATTAAAGTTAGATTCTACTTTCTATTTCAGTAAACATTGAATAGGATAGCTCCTTCTATTAAAATTAAATGTTTTTTAATTACTCCATTATGTCAATATAGGTAACTAAAAAGACATTTCCTGACTGTGAACTAAGAATTAAGAAGAAATGTTCTGATAGTGAAAACTATCAGTGGAGTGGTTTGCCTTCAGAAGTTGTGGGTGCACCATCACTGGAGGTTCTTAAGAGATTGGACAGTCGTTTGTCCAGAATGATATAGGGTCTTCTGCTTGTAGGTGGAAGGGGGCTGTTGGACCTCTAAGGTCCCCTCCAACTCCATTATTCTGTTCTATTACTCTATTAATATAATATATAATTAGATACTATTCCTTCAAGTGAAGAAGTTAAAAGTAACCAGAAAGCTTCTTAGTTCTTTTCCTTTTGGTGTAGTGTTTTTACAGCATTGATTACTATGATCAATATACTATTTTGAAACTATTTTGTGAGGAAGAGAACCACCAGAGCGAATGAATTGATCTGTTGTGTATTGCATACAGATACATGATGTGATCATCCATGATTAGCTTGTTTGCTATGTCCTACGGAAATCTTTTTTCTTTTTAGCTAAAATATACCTCCTATGGCTATGTATGTGTGGATAGATGAAAAAGAAACAGTGGAGATTGACTATTTGCTTGCAGTTGTTTTGTTGCCAGATTGGGTGCCATCTTTAGTGCCGGATGAGAATGGGATTAGCTCTCTGTTTATGTACAGTAGGTTGCCCTGTCAGTGTTTATTCCAGGAACTGGCCAATCAACCGGACATCATGATAGTAGACAAGGATCAGAAGACAGGTGGTGACAGATGTAGTAGTGCCAGCAACATCAGGAAGGAATATGCAAAGGTGAAGAAGTGCCAGTGCCTGAGTGTGGAGCTAGAGAGAATGAGGAAAGTAAAGGGCAAAGTAGTCCCATTAATGGTAGGAACACATGTGACCATGACTCACAAGCTGGAGGAATATGCGAATGACCTTGGGGAACAAGGGCAAGAGATGCTGCGTAGGAAGCAATTAAATAGGAGGAATCCACAGTTGCATAATGTTCAGAAAAAGGAATTTAAGATGGACTCTCTGTAATTGATCATATGATTAAAAGTGATGGATGTACCTTCAGACCTGCAATATTCTGTTAATGTAGCCTTACAATAAAACAGAATTAGCTCATCTAATAGGGTCACCTGGGTGGGCTGATAGAAAGTGGCTCAAACATATTTGTTGTAGAGATTTAAGGCATCAGGGTAGAAATGGGAAGACTGAATTCAAATCTCACCTTGGACATGAAACTGGGTGACTTTGGGCAGTCACTTTCTTTCACTCTTACAAAGGAAACAGTGACAAGCCATTTCTAAAAAATCTTGCCAAGAAAACTGCAGGGAGCAAGTCAGTTTGGTCTAGTCTAGTGGTTAAGGTACCAGGCTAGAAAACCAGAAGACTGGGAGATCGTATGGACTTATCCATGAAAGCCAGATGGGTAATGAGCCAGGATAATTAATCTCTGGGACAATGCAAAGCAAGTTAACTGTGTCTGAAAGGCTATGTCTACTTCACAAAGCAAGTTGAGCAGTATGTGTGAGTTTTGCCAAATGAATACAGGTTTGGATGTGTACTTCCCTGATCTTACCTATTATGTAGAAATCATTACCATAAAGGAGTGTTGGATGTTCTTGTTTAGAAATAGGAGTTGTCAAAGTGTGAAATTTTGCTATGCTGCTTGAGTTCTTGAATGCTGCACAGTTAGGGAACAACCTATTTTTGAACTGAACTTAGCTAATGGTTAGATAATTTGTTTTAAAAAGATGAAGTTTGATTTGTTTTAATCTATCAAGTCAACTTTTAGACTTCCAAGAAAATACATTGCTTTTGTTTTCTTCCTTGCTGCCAATAAACAGGTTTCAAATATTTGTACGATGATTAATATTCAAATATTAATCACAATACTGGATTTTATGTGATTCTTGAGGACTCTATTGGGGGACTTCAGAGAAAGTAATGTCAATAAATAGTTTTTACTACAGAATCATTGTAGGATGGCATTTGGCAGTGTGTTCTTTCTGCATTGGATATTCAAAGGCTGCAGAGATGTTCCTGTTCTCATATTTTAAGGAAGCCATGTCATTTCATAGAAATATTGTTGTACAGTTTTTGAGGTTTGGTCCACTGCATAAGAGCTAAAAATTAACTTGGATTAATACTTTAATGAGTAAAAGTTTTAGCTTCAGTGATTGCCTTAGTAGAAATTATGCTACATATTTTATTACGGTACTTTGTGGAAATCTGTTGAAATTAATGAAAACTGCACCAGAGTAGTCATTTGTGAAGTATACCTGAAGCAACTAGAATTCTTACTCATTGCTTTAACTTTTTTTTTAAATGATGTAAACTCTGGAATTATTTTGCTACTGTTTAGGAAGTATTCTTGTGTACTTGTTTTCAAGTAAAGCAAGGTGTGTCCTGCTGCAGTAACTGTCAGGTGTGTTTCAGAAATTAGGCTTGGCATTGAAATTGAGGAACTACTTGTCCTAGAATGACACAAACTCATTTATTTCCTACAAAGAGTACATGATGAGAAATATTTTAAAGTGAACAACATTCTATTTAATTCTAGTTTTCCCTTTAGTATAATCTAACCAAAAAATTTTACTCTCTTAAAATAATGATTTTTATATGTTAAATGCTAGCAATTGAGTATATCATTTTTATGCAGACTGAAACAAGATAACTGATCTGGTATTTCATTTTGCTGATAAGCTGTCTAACTTACATTACAGTGTTGTCTTTATTTTTTGCAATGTCATTGACACTGTCAAGATCTATTTTAAACTACACTTTAAAATAATAAAAAAGGATTTTAATTGTTTGCTATCTTTTTTACGAGGGATGACTTGAAAATGTATTTGCAAAAATAATCATTGATGCAGGTGGGCATTAATAACTAATATCATTACTATTACTGCTATTTGTAGTTAGGGATGGATAATTTATATATATTATCTACTTATCTCCACAATGGAACCCTGGAATTTTGGTTGTACAGGTAATCCTTGACTTATGACCGTAGTTGAGCATAGAATTACAGTCATAAGTCACTGAGGTCATAAGCCGAAGCACTTATGTAGCTGAATGTAGGCTGCTACACTGTGGCTGCTAAGCAAATACCGCAGTCATGAAGTAAAATCACTCCTATGAATGACAGAAACCAGCAAAAAAACATCGTAAGCCATAGTCACATGACCACAGAATTCTGTGACCAGGTGTAAAGCTGACCTGCCCAACATGACCATGACCACGACACAACTATTTATGATGACCAGGGGAAAACACACTTTCCATGGCTGTGGTAACTTAGAACAGTCATAAAATGATTGGTTATTACCTGTAAGTAATTGTGGTTGTAAGTTGAGGCACCATGTGATCATACTTGATTTTATAGTGTTTTTACACCAGTCATAAAATGGTGCTTCCTGTTTCTTAAGACATTCCATGATCATTAAGCAAATCCAGCCTATTCAGTAGGTATTTGGGGCCATTTTTCTGCTGGAAAACTGCAAAAATTTTCACAAACCACAGTCACATGATTGTAACACTGAAACTAGTTGTAAATGTGAGCCAATTGCCATGGGCCCAAAAGCTTTATTAAGGTTCCTAGTAACTTCAAGCATCATTAAAGGACTAATAATAAATCAAGGACTACCTATAGAATAGTTATTTGGAATTTTCAGTTTTGAAATTTAAACTATTTCTCAAATTTCTATTTTAGCCCAGAAGTTAAGCAAAAGTTAATTGACTTTGCTAGTATTTGGATAGTAGACCACCAGGAAATCCCAGGGCTGTGGACTAGAGTGGGATTTTATTTTAAAAAGTCCAGGCAGGATATTTTTATGATAGTTATCAAGAAACAAACATGATTCTATGTAGAAAGTTGAGAAAAATTGAGGTTGACTTGAAGGAAACTACTCTTCACCAAACTTAATAAAGTTCAAGAAAATATGTAAGTTTATCATAGAAATGTGACATATTTTTACCAGCATGAACGACATGGCCTTGTAGTCAAATGCCCCATTTATTATCACGCTGAATTAACTCATGGTTATTTTAGTTTTCAGCTATAAAATTATAAACTCTACACTGAAATATATGTACAAATTGCTTTATTTAAATGCATCTAGAAATTTGCACGTTTTACAATTAATACTTCAATAAAACCATTTTAATTGATATTTTACTGTTTAAATTAGTATTTTGAAAGTAGTGTGTGTGCTCATGCCAATTTTATTTACTGTGAAGATTAAAGGTTATTTTTAAATTATTATTATAAAAGTTATTTTTAAAGTACTGATTATAATTGTCCATCTGTCTCTTGATCATTCTCTGCAAGAGTTCTCTAAAAAAGAGAAATTATTAAAATCACCATTTGAGGAAGATTGGAATATATATATATATATATATATATATATATATATATATATATATATATATATATATATATATATATATATATATTCTTAAGTTTTCATGGGTATTTATATGTATGGTATTCAGCTTTGTTTGGGTATTTTCCCACATCATTATAGTTGTGCTTTTAAAGTTGTAGCAATGTTTCGGCAGAATCTCATCTGCCATCATCAGGCTTCTGTATTGTGCTCATCTATGAGTCAGACTTTCACAGCCGTTTCTGTTTTAAATTTGGTGCTAGCCTACTGCTGTGCCAGAATGTTTTTTTCTTCATCCTGATTGGTTGGGAGTCTTGGTCTGAGTTTATTGGTCTTGGAGTTTGCTGTGTTCTTTTTGATTGGTGTTTCTAATATCTTCTGTCTGTTTTGTAGCTTTTTTTGTCTTGATTGGCTGGGAACATTGTGTTTCCTGTATTGGAGGCTTTTGGTGCAGCTTGGCTCCGAGTAAATGGACAGCTATCATTTATTAGGAAGCTAGGTTTCATCTGGGTGCCTGGTTGGGGTGTGTTTAAGCTGGAGGTATCGGGGGAATCTGTTTGTGCCCAGGTGTTTGCCTGGCTTGTGGTGTGGAGATTTTTTTTTTTTCTGTCTGATGAACACAATACAGAAGCCTGATGATGGCAGTTGAGATTCTGCCGAAACATTGCTACAACTTTAAAAGCACAACTATAATAACATGGAAAAATACTTGAACAAAGCTGAATACCATACATGTAAGTACCCATGAAAACTTAAGAAAAAAAAAATATATATATATATATATATATATATATTTTTCTGAGGTTCTCGCGGGTGTTTGTATGTGGATCTTTGGTTGTTTGGGTTTTCTCCGCGTAAGATTCGAAGTATCTAGGCAACGTTTCGATGAAGTCTCATTCATCATCTTCAGGCTTCTGTCTTCGGCTCTGTGCTTCTCAGAGTGATGTGAGATTGCAGCTGCTTCTTCCTTTTAACTGATAGTGGGGTGGGACTTGATTGGGTGGGGGCTTGGCTGTGTTCTGATTGGGTGGGGGTGTGTTCTCATTGGTAGGGGTTTGGCTGTATTTTGATTGGTTGGGGGTTGGCCGTGTTCTGATTGGTTGGAGGCGTGTTCTGTTCAGGTGGGGGCTTGGTTGTGCTCAGGTTAGTCTTAGTTGCTGGGGATTTGAGTTGGTGAGCTGTGATCTTGCTGTTTGGTTTCGAGTTCGTGAGTGTCGTGCTGCATCTTCATAGTGGGTGTCGGTTTACTTCATGTATGGCTCGGAGGGGTTTGAAGTGGGTAGTGATGCAGCTGCAGTGCAGCTTCTGGTCCATGGTCGTGTCTCATCTTCTGAGTGGGTGTGAGTCTGTTTTCTACATGGAAGTGTGGTGGTGGCATCTTGTGTGGCTCTCATGGGTGTGGGTCTGGTGTCATTCTTCATGTTAGGTACTCGTCTGTTCATGAGGCGGGTTTCCAAATGGCTGGAAGGCGGGAGGTGTCATCTCGTTTGTTCATGCTGTGTGGGCGTTTTTCTATCTCTATGGCTTCTCTGATTATTCTGCTGTTGAAGTGTTCGGTTTTGGCGATAGTTCTGGTATTTTTAAAATCAATTTCATGTCCTGTGGCTTTGAGGTGTTGGACCAGGAAGAGGTCGTTTCTTCTTTTTGATTGAGTTCTTATGTTCTTCAATGCGTGCACTTATTCTTCTGTTAGTTTGTCCAATGTATGTGGTAGGACAGGCAGTGCAGGGGATTTCGTATACTCCTTGGTTTTCTAATTCAATTTTGTCTTTGGGGTTTCTTAGGATGGTGGATATTTTTCTGTTTGTGCAGAATGCTGTTTTGATGTTGAGTTTTTGGAGGATCTTGCTGATTTTGTCTGTAGTGCCTTTTATATATGGGAGGAGGGCTTTGCCGTTTTCTTGTTCTCTGTCTTGGATTTTGGTTGGGGTTTCTTTTTGGATTAGGTGGGTAATCTTCTTTCTTTGGAATCCATTGGCTGTAAGTACGCTGGTGAGAGTGTGTAGTTCGGTTTTTTGGTGTTGTTCATCGGCTAAGCATTTTGTTCTGGAGATGAGTGTCTTGGCTACGGAATTGAACTGTGCTGGGTGGTGGTGTGAGAGTGCATGTAGATAGCGGTTTGTATGTGTTTTCTTCTGGTAGATGGTGTGTCCTAGGAAGCCATTGGATCTTTTGTATACCAAGACATCTAGGAAGGGAAGTTGATTGTTGGCTTCTGTTTCCATGGTGAATTGTATTTTGGGGTGTAGGCTGTTGAGGTGTGTGAGGAAGTTGTTCAGTTTTTCTTTCCCATGTGGCCAGATTATGAAGGTGTCATCTACGTATCTGAGCCAGAGTTTGGGTTTGTGGTCGTATTTTTCTAGAGCTTGTGTTTCAAAGTGTTCCATGTAGAGGTTTGCGATGACAGGTGAGAGGGGTGATCCCATGGGTGCTCCTTCTATTTGTTTGTATTTTTGTCCATTGTAGGTGAAGTATGTATTGGATAGGCAGTGGTTGGTTCACCCCCTACTTTGGGACAAATCCAAACAACTCGCTGTCTGGAGAGCTGAAACAAAGACCACCCTCAAGACAGACACACACACCAACAAACTCAGAAAACTACAACAACGCCAGAAACCAACTCCTCCCCCCCCCCCACAGCCACACATGAAACAAACAGTGCACAACATCTCAGACAAGATCCTCACCGAAGCTGAAACCAAGGTCCTTTCAAAAGGATTAGATGCCCTAAGCTTTACGGTCTCCCCAAGATACACAAAGAAGGAACCCCACTCAGACCAATAGTCAGCTCCATAGGCTCACCTCTACAAAACCTGGCCAAATTTCTCGCCAAACAACTACAACCCTATGCAGAATCCATCAACTCACACGTAAGAAACTCATTCCAGTTCATCGAGATCATAAAGAAACAAAACTTACAACCCAGCGACCTACTAGTAAGCTTCGATGTCATATCCCTCTTCACCCAAGTGCCAATAAAAGAAGCCTTGACAGCCATCCAAAACAAATACAACCCCCCCAAGCACATCCTAGATCTGACCAACCACTGCCTATCCAATACATACTTCACCTACAATGGACAAAAATACAAACAAATAGAAGGAGCACCCATGGGATCACCCCTCTCACCTGTCATCGCAAACCTCTACATGGAACACTTTGAAACACAAGCTCTAGAAAAATACGACCACAAACCCAAACTCTGGCTCAGATACGTAGATGACACCTTCATAATCTGGCCACACGGGAAAGAAAAACTGAACAACTTCCTCACACACCTCAACAGCCTACACCCCAAAATACAATTCACCATGGAAACAGAAGCCAACAATCAACTTCCCTTCCTAGATGTCTTGGTATACAAAAGATCCAATGGCTCCCTAGGACACACCATCTACCAGAAGAAAACACATACAAACCGCTATCTACATGCACTCTCACACCACCACCCAGCACAGATCAATTCCGTAGCCAAGACACTCATCTCCAGAACAAAATGCTTAGCCGATGAACAACACCAAAAAACCGAACTACACACTCTCACCAGCGTACTTACAGCCAATGGATTCCAAAGAAAGAAGATTACCCACCTAATCCAAAAAGAAACCCCAACCAAAATCCAAGACAGAGAACAAGAAAACGGCAAAGCCCTCCTCCCATATATAAAAGGCACTACAGACAAAATCAGCAAGATCCTCCAAAAACACAACATCAAAACAGCATTCTGCACAAACAGAAAAATATCCACCATCCTAAGAAACTCCAAAGACAAAATTGAATTAGAAAACCAAGGAGTATACGAAATCCCCTGCACTGCCTGCCCTACCACATACATTGGACAAACTAACAGAAGAATAAGTGCACGCATTGAAGAACATAAGAACTCAATCAAAAAAGAAGAAACGACCTCTTCCCTGGTCCAACACCTCAAAGCCACAGGACATGAAATTGATTTTAAAAATACCAGAACTATCGCCAAAACCGAACACTTCAACAGCAGAATAATCAGAGAAGCCATAGAGATAGAAAAACGCCCACACAGCATGAACAAACGAGATGACACCTCCCGCCTTCCAGCCATTTGGAAACCCGCCCTCATGAACAGACGAGTACCTAACATGAAGAATGACACCAGACCCACACCCATGAGAGCCACACAAGATGCCACCACCACACTTCCATGTAGAAAACAGACTCACACCCACTCAGAAGATGAGACACGACCATGGACCAGAAGCTGCACTGCAGCTGCATCACTACCCACTTCAAACCCCTCCGAGCCATACATGAAGCAAACCGACACCCACTATGAAGATGCAGCACGACCACGAACTCGAAACCAAACAGCAAGATCACAGCTCACCAACTCAAATCCCCCAGCAACTAAGACTAACCTGAGCACAACCAAGCCCCCACCTGAACAGAACACGCCTCCAACCAATCAGAACACGCCAACCAACCAATCAGAACACAGCCAAACCCCCAACCAATGAGGACACACCCCCACCCAATCAGAACACAGCCAAGCCCCCACCCAATCAAGTCCCACCCCCACTATCAGTTAAAAGGAAGAAGCAGCTGCAATCTCACATCACTCTGAGAAGCACAGAGCCGAAGACAGAAGCCTGAAGATGATGAATGAGACTTCATCGAAATGTTGCCTAGATACTTCGAATCTTACGCGGGAGAAACCGAACAACCAAAGATCCACATATATATATATATATATATATATATATATATATATATATATATATACACACACACACACACACACACACATCTACAACACACACACACACACACATTGTGAGAGAGAGAGAGAGATGGTTGCAAAGGATGAGTATCCAGGATGCTGCAACCTTGATAAATACATGCCAGTGACCGAGTGCCCCAGTTTCGATCATGTGACTATAGAGATGCCTCAATGGTTATAAGTGCAACGACCAGTTGTAAGTCGCTTTGCAACTTGGAATGGTCACTAAATGATTGGTTGTAAGTTGAGAAATATCAGTATGTTACACAAAATACCCTCCTAAGCTGTCATTTGCAATAGGCAGTTGTTGGGATGGAGAGATTGACCCATGGTTATTCCCTTGGTGGATGCTACAGGGGTTGGTTCTCTTCCACTTGTTATTTCAGATTTGTATGAAGCCACTGGGAGGTCATTCAGCATTTGAAATCCAGTATCATCCGTATACTGGTGATATCCTATTGTGTATCATGATCCTAGCCCAGGCTACAGTTGCTGTTGAAGTCTTGCCCATGTGTCTGAAGGCTGTGTGGGTTTAGAAGGCAGAAAAAAAAGTTTTAACCTAAACAAGACAGAACTATTGTTTAGACACCAGTATTCCTGTGTGACCCCCCTATTTTGTTTGTGGGTAGAGTTGCACTGTCCTTGAATGGAGCAGGTCCCCAACTTGTTTTTTGGGACTCATAGTTCCTGATGGATCAGCAGGTACGTTATGACCAGGGGAGCCGTTGCCAAGTTTCAGCTGGCATAACAGTTGTTATGTTTACAATGAGGGGACATAACTACCATGGCTTAACAACTCCATTACTCTCCCACCCCCCACCCCATCCCCAATTAGACTACAGCAACACACTCTAAAGAGGGCTACCTTTAAAGACCACCCTTTAAAGAAGCTTCAGTGGGGGAAAATGCAATGGGCCCCAGGTCTTCACAAAAGTGGACACAGATTATACCTGTTTTGTAGGTTCTGCTGTGGTTTCCTATTTGCTTCTTGGTGCAATTTAAAGTTTGCTTTTATCTATAAAGCCATTTATGGCCTGGTATCTGGTTAATCTGCAGGACTGAATCTCCCACTTAACTTTGCAGACTGATCACATGGGAATGGGGGAGCACTGGTTTTCAGTGATGGGGCTGGCTCTCTAGAATAAGCCCCCAATTGGAGATTTGCCCAACATTTTCCACTTTCTAGAAAAAGCTGGAGCTTTTCAAGGCGGCTTTTGGACCTGATATCAATAAATTATTTGTTCTATTTTTATGTTTCTATATTTCATTTTATTTATTATTTTCTTGCTTAGGCTAAGCAAGCTAAGGTGTGTGTGTGTGTGTGCTGTAATTGTGAGGGGATACCAGTGTGATGGATGGGTGGATGGATGGATGGATGGATAGATAGATAGATAGATAAATAGATAGATAGATAACAAACAAACAATAAACTTCTATCCAGCCACCAATCTAAACCTGGACATAACTATGGGACAAGTTCACTTCCTTAATGTCATTGTAAGAGAATAGATAAAGAGGATGACATAAAAGAAATTTGCATCTTCACCATCTATCCATTAATGTAAGTAGACAGAAATTTAAGATTAAAACTCAGAACAGAGGCAAACTATTATGAAGCATTTTCCTCTCTTAAGACATTTCATCATGAATCTCAAAAGTTGTGATTTTGGAACAAAAACTTTGCAAGTAATTGATCTAGACAAAGTTGAGCTTATATCAAAAGGTTTCAGGTTATCTAAGAAAGACTTAACAAGCACAAGGCTAATTACATAGATGTTTGTTATCTGCCTTCTAAGGAATCTTATCTGTTATAACTATTCTGTCTTCCCATCCGCTTTTCCCTCATCCTAGTGTATCCACATTCCACATTAATCTAGCTAGCTACTCCATGCATCTGACAAAATAAGCTACAGCTCATGAAAGCTTATGCCTTAAGCAAAATCGTTGATCTAAAAAATTGCTACCAGACTCTTTCTGGTTTATGTAATCCAAGAAGTGTGCCTTCTATATTGCTGTGCCCTATGGAACAGCATTCACCACTTCCACCCACTCCCAAAGAAGTTGGATAGTTGTGACTCCAATGCTCTGTAAAAGGCTCTGAAAATGGTTCTTCCCTCTGGCACTGGGCCAGGATGTTGTAGGAGCTATTCATTTGTGCTAACGCAAGTTATTTTCCCATTGCCATAATGGTCTTTGTGTATTTTTATGTATTTTGATGTTAGCTGCCCAGAGTTGCTTGTCATGACAAGTGAGCAGCCATGTAAATTGAACACATTAAATTAATTTTTAATAAGATGTAAAGCAGGTATTGCCTAGACTTGATAGCTAAGCAGAGTCAGGTTTGATTAGTACTTGGTAGGTAGGAAAATACCAGGAAGTCCTGGGGATATAGGCTAAACTGGAAAGTTAATACACATCCCAGAATAAGGCAGCAGCAAACAATTTCTGAAGGTCTGCCAAAGAAACTGTCTGGTTGTGTGCATGTAGTCACCAGGAATTACAATTGACTCAAAAAGCATCTTATCAGTTTACAAATATGGTTGTAGATCTGATATGATGGATTCCATATTACACAGCATAGGTTCAGAGCAACCTCTGGCTTCAACAAATGAGAACATTTCAATATTACCAGTCAAACAATAGAAGGAATACAGAAGTACTTTCTAATTGTAATTATCCCTTTTAATGGTGAATTCATTTATCAGTGACTTTGTAATTAAAGCAAAGGTACAGAAAAAAACAGCTAAAGAGAGATTGGCAGCTCTGAGCATAATTAGTGGGCAGTAAAAGGCAGCCTGAAGCAAGAAAGGAGGCTGAGAGAGTAAAGCGAAACTTCAAAACAAGGGACCAAGTTGTTGAACGCCTTACTTTCGTTACACTGGGATTCAAGTACTTGCGCTAATTTCCAGCTAGCTGCTGAGCCAAGTTAAAAGTTTTCTTCTTGTTCCTGACATAAGGGTCCAAACAAATACAATCACAAGACCAGAATATCTAGCAGATCATTTTTGTCATTAGCCTCCAGGTTAATAATTCCTCTGAGGAGATTGACAGGTTCAAGAAACCACAGATTATTCTGATTACTTATAGGAGGGCCTTCTTGATGGTGGCACATTCACAGGGGAATGCTTACCTGAAATGTATGAAGCGCCTACTTACACATTTCACATGCCTGCTAAAGATCTAAATCTTAACCAAGATCTTTATTAATGATTATAGTGTATGTTTTGCATTCTATTTTTCCTTTTCCTTTTTAAACCGATTGTGTCATTTTACAGTAACAAGTCTTTGACGTACAGTAATGACTGTAATTGAGCTTGGAATTATGATTGTAAGTCATGATGGGTCACCATGTGATGTGTCCTTTTTGTCCTTTTTCACCCTCTCTTGAAATACAGGTAGTCCTTGATTTACAACAGTTCATTTAGTGACAGTTCAAACTTACATCAGCACTGAAAAAAGTGACGTTACTGTTTTTCACATTTACGACCGCTGCAGCATCCCCACAGTCACGTGATCAACATTCAGATGCTTGGCAACTGGTTCATATTTATGATGGTTGCTGTGTCCTAGGGTCATGTGATCGGTTTTTGCAACCTCCTGACAAGCAAAGTCAGTGGGGAAGTCAGATTCATTTAAGAATCATGTAACTAACTTAACAAATGCAATGATTCACTTAGCAACTCAGGTAAGAAAAGTTGTAGAAAGGGGCAAACTCACTTAACAAATGTTTCACTTAGCAACATACATTTTGGGCTCAGTTGTGGTCATAACTCAAGGACTACCTGTAATGTTACAATCTATATCTTCTAGGAAAGTATTGGAATTCCTTTGGGTCTAAGAATTCCATCTTTGCAAATGTGATTATTTCTTGGTTACTACTGATACTAAGATAGATGATTTATGTATCAAATGTTAAGAGAAGTAAATAGTTCTCAAATGTGAAATGTTTTTTCTTTTATTTATTTATGTTGTTTTAAAATTCTGAGTGCAGAATTATGTATTTGATTCTCACACGATATAAAAAGAGTTACAATATAGCTTACAACTTTTATTATGGTTCAAGACTAGTATAAATGCAAAAGTAGGACTACATTAAAATTGCAGTAGGGGAAGATAGTCCAGAGTTTACCTGAAACATGAGCACTAAAAGTGAACAATATAAAACTAAACAGTACAGAAAAGTACAAAATTGCTAAAGAGAACCCATGAAACCCTGAGTCATAAAATTATTTCTAAACCTAGAGGAAGGGTTGCCAAGTTTGGAGACCTCTGAGCTAAGTAATAAACACTAAGAGCTATCTGATTAGAAAATGGAGAGTAACATTTAGAGGTTAAAATTTAGAGCTAAAAGGTTTGGGAGATAAAAACAGCTGTTTCAGTTTATACTGCTTAAAACATTTATGAGCCTTGGTACAGACACCAGTATGATGGTCATGCATGCATACATGCATATAATAATGCCATCCTAAGCCTAAATAAATATGCAGGGCTGTGAAGCCTAAGACTAATCAACATGGCTGAAGCTAATACAGAATTAAATACATGGTTCATGGATGTCAATAGTGGTCTATCTGGGCCAGAAATAGAGTCTGTCAGAATCGACTGAATTCTATTTATGCCGCTGCACAGACTTTTGCAGTGTTTTTACAGGTAGTCCTTGACTTCCAACCAGTCATTTAGTTCAAAATTACATCAGCACTGAAAAAAAGTGACTTAGGGCCATTTGTCACTCTTACAACCGTTGCTGCATCCCCACATCCATTCGATCAAAATTCAGAGGCTTGGCAACTGACTCATATTTATGATGGTTGCAGGATTATATGTGATCACCTTTTGTGACCTTCTGACAAGCAAAGTCAATGGAGAATCCAGATTCACTTAACAACTGTGTTACTAACTTAACATCTGCAGTGATTCACGTAACAACTCTGACAAGCAAGGCAATAAACTTTGCTTCAGCAAGGCATTCGACAAAGTAGACCACAATCTACTTCTTAGTAAGCTAGAAAAAAGTGGAATAGATAGCACCACCACTAGATGGACTTGCAACTGGCTGGCAAACCGTACTCAACAAGTAGTCCCTAATGGGTCAAAGTCTACATGGAGGGAAGTATGCAGTGGGGTGCCACAAGGTTCCGTCTTAGGCCCAGTACTCTTCAATATCTTCATTAACGACTTAGATGAGGGAATAGAAGGGGAACTTACCAAATTTGCAGATGATACTAAGCTGGCAGGAATAGCTAACACCCAAGAAGATAGGCTCAAGATCCAGATGGATCTTGTCAGACTAGAACACTGGGCCATATCTAACAAAATGAAATTCAATGTAAAGAAAAGTAAAGTCCTACACTTAGGCAAGAAAAACCAAAAGTACATATATAAACTGGGTGAAACCAGGCTGAATAGCAGTAACTGTGAGAGGGATCTTGGAGTCTTAGTGGACAATCAGCTAAATATGAGCCAGCAGTGTGCAGCAGCTGCCAAAAAAGCTAATGCAATCCTAAGTTGTATTAACAGAGGGATACAATCAAAATCAAGTGAGGTACCACTCTATAAAGCCTTAATAAGACCACACCTAGAGTACTGCATCCAATTTTGGTCACCACATTATAAAAATGATGTTGAGACTCTAGAAAAAGTACAGAGAAGAGCAACCAGGATGATTAGATGACTGGAGACTGAAACATGAAGATTAGTTAAAGGAACTGGCCATGGCTAATTTAGTGAAGAGAAGGACCAGGGAAGACATGCTAGCAGTGTTCCAGTATTTGAGGGGCTACCACTGAAAGGAAGGGGTCCAGCTATTTTCCAAAGCACCTGAAGGCCAGATAAGGAATAATGGATGGAAATTGAACAAGGAGAGATTTAACCTGGAAATAGGGAGAAACTTTCTGACAGTGAGAACAATCAACCAATGGAACAGCTTGTCCTCGGAAGTTGTGGGAGTGTCATCATTTGAGACTTTCAAGAGATTGGACTGCCATTTGTCAGAAATGGTGTAGGGTCTCCTGCTTGGGCAGGGGGTTGGACTAGATGACCTACAAGATCCCTTCCAACTCTGATTATCTGTTAACCGGGGCAAAACTCCCCTAACAAATGTCTCGCTTTGCAGCAGAAATGTTGGGCTCACTTGTGATCGCAAGTCGAGAATTATCTGTACCTAATAGCAAGGTTCTTAGCTAAAAGCAGACAATATGCATGGCAATGGCTTGTATAGCCAGGACACCCACGCAGGAACAGAGTAAATGATCATTATGATTAGCTCTCTAAAATAGGCTGAAGAGGAAGACGTGTTACAGTTTTGACCCTGTTTGGTGCAACATGGGTACTCACTCTCCGCCAAAGGGCGTGTGGTATATCTGCCTTCAAGAACCAGCAAAAGTGAGGGCACTGAACCAAAGTAAAAAGCCTTGTGGCTTGGGATTTCCAATAGTTGGAAATTTGAAGGAAGGGGATAATATATGGAAGTCTGTCTTAACTGAAGAAGTTTGAAGTACTGCTCAGATCTAACTGGCTCTATTTCCATTATCCTTGGTTTTCTTACAAGTTTTGCTTGATCATATTCTATAACCAATAGGATGAACAAGGGAAAACCCAACACTGAGATCCTATATCATACAGTTCCTTTACATGAAGATTATTGTCCTGCAAAGTTGAGAACACCAATAGTTCTCTTGAGCTACAATACGTTTGAGCTCAGTTTGCCTTTGGGAAGGTGCTGTAAGAAAAGCCACTATAGATGGCCTTTATAGTGGGTGTAGAAATGTGAACATGTTTCTATGCAAGCAAAAAAAAAAATCTCCAGTAAATAAATAAGATTTGAATTATGCAAGTGTTAATGATAATGTTTGTGAAAAATTGATAAGAACCCCACATTACAGCATTTATTCTAGGATTAGTCTGCTTGGTTTAGTGATGGTATTTACTTTTGTCCCCAAATAAAATACCCTGACCTTATTTTATGCATTCAACTTTTGTAGTGTTATATTTGTGACATTATGTAAGTAGAATATTTTATTATCATTGAAACTTTTAAAAAAGATTTCTGCTCCTACTCTATATCTTTTGTAGCATCAGTTAAAACCCCAGTTAGTGGATTGGTGGATAAACAATTTCAGTCTCTTCCCCACTGTCAACTTGTCTGTCTCTCACTCTGTGTGTGTGTGTCTCGCACACACCTTCCTACCACAGCTACCACCACCAACACCACCGCTGCTGCCTTTTCTATCTCCTTTTCTCTATCTCCCTCTGTCTTTGGCCACTGAAATGTAGGTCAAATTGCATCACTATAAAATGCAACAGCCAGAAAGGTGTTTGAAAAATGCTGACATCCTTAGCCTGGGGTGCATTCCATTGTCTTTTGTTTACATTGTGCATAGCGCTGTGACATTGTACCTGTAAATGAACAAATCTCTTTTTTAAGGTTAGTGCTGTGGCACCTACATTACTAAAACTGAAATTACGTTTTCCTTTTTTGTTTGTTTGGTTTTTTTGGGTGGTGGTGGTAGTAAATTAACATTAAACAGATAAATATAAATGCTTCATAATAGTGAAGAACTGTTAAGAAATATTTATGAATAAATGAAAAGGCGCATCTTCTGTGTTTTGTTTTAACAATAGACTTTGTAGATTTGTAAAATCCATGTGCTTTGTAAACATTAGCTCCTCCTATTGGTTGTCTGCAGATGTATTTTACATTTTATTCAACTTATATGCTTTTGGCAATCTATTCTTGAAATGTGAAATAGTAACCTTTAGTCATGTACATCTTTATTTTTAATAGCCGATGTTCTTATGTCTTTTGTGAGGCCTTGTCACACTATTAACTCTAATAATTTTTGAACTGAAAAAAATGAGCTTGTCAGTTTATCTAATTAAGCAAAATTTAGTTAATAAATCCAAATTTTAACTTCAATTTTTCTGTACACAATTTGTTATGGAATTTAAACAGATTTACTAAAATACAGATAATGTTGAACATTAAATTATATATGCATTCAATTACTGTTTGAAATTTTAGTAAATTAAGGAAATTTTTTTTAATGAAATCACTGCATAATATTTCTATGTGCATTTTTTGCAGTTTGGATATATATATTCAGATAGTTTAATTAAGAAGCAAAACTACAATGTGGGCATACAGATTATGGCATTAACATTTCTGTCTGTGTTTTAATGTTATCTGGAAGTTAAAATTTATATTGATGGAGATGAATCTGCTACTGACAATAATGTGTCTGTTAAAAAATGATTTTTTTCCCCATAGGTACAAGGTTGTTGGTGGAACCTGGTTTGATGAATTTGTGATTGAAGATTAGGACAGCTTTTGAATTTTGTATTTATTATATTTTTTTGAATCTGTATGTTATTTTTTATCTGTTTTTAAATTGTGAACTACCAAGAGTTATTTGCTTAGAAGAATAGCTGCATATGCTTCCTAAGTAAATAAACTGCCATTGACTGAAAGGACAGAGTGATTGCTCAGAATCTATGCTTTTGAGTTTGCTCTATAGGTGGGTCTTTCCCAAAACACCGAGATTATTGTTGATATCAAGCTATTACTACAAATTAAAATGTTTCATATTGCTTATACTGTACATTGAGCTGGTAGTTTTTTCAAGATCTGTCCGCTTTGAATCTTGAAAAACAACAGGGTGGTATGGTGGCACAGGTTCTGCCCCTTTTGGGCATGCATGTGGCATCACAAAGGAAGAGCTTGCATTATGATATCCTTTTCACCATTCTGACCCACTCTTGCCTGCCCCCTGCAGATGCTACTCTGTTGGGCTGCTCTGAGAGTTTCCCGACATTCTGTTATTGATGCCAAGAAAATAAAAATTATGAACTTGGTCAAGATTGGTTAGTAGTAGTATTTTAACGGTATATAGCAGTGGTGGCTAACCTTTTGGGGCTCCTGTGCCAAAAATTGTGAGTGCGCCAGTGCGACCGCACTCGTGTGCCAGCACCCAGAATGCAATGTGCGCCCCCACGCCCCCTATGCATGTACACGCAATCCCCCCCTCGCCGCCCCCTTACCTGCACTGCACCTCACAACTGATTTTTCGGCTGGTTTGAGGCCTTTTTCGGCCTCCCAGAGGCTTGGAAAAAGCCCCTGCGAGGCCTTTCAGGCTGAATTATAAGCCTGTTCTGTCACTTCCAGAGGAAACGGGTCCAGCCTGAGAAATCTTGCAGAGGCCTTTTCCAAGCCTCTGGGAGGCCGAAAAAGGCCTCAAACCAACCAACCCCCCCCCAATCAGCTGTGAGGCATGCGCGTGCGCAGTGAGGTAAGTTTGCCTGCAGCTCACGTGCCAGCACAAATGGCTCTGCGTGCCACTTTTGGGATGCGTGCCATAGGTTCGCCATCACGGGTATATAGTCTTTAAGTAGATCCTGAGGTGCATTCCGTTCTCCCTACATATGATTAGAATGTACTTTTCATATAATTCAAACTTATTTTGCAAATAAAAAAGCTTTATGATGGTTAAGCTTAAGCAGTTGGGTTCTAATAAGCTGGAGATTTATTAGTATTGTACAACCTGTATTATTTTGCTAAGGGCAAAATCTTATTACTGTAATAGTGATTTGATTATGTATTCCATTGCAGATTTAATCAGCTGTAAAAGGAAATTTCCACAATCCAGGCAGATGATGATCAATTGATATATCCACCTGATTTTTACCAGATTTTAAGGTATTGTGACCCACTAATCAATGCATTCACTCTTACACGTGCACACATATTAGAAAGCATGCTAATATTGAGAGAAAGTAGATTTTGGATCATGGTTTTTTTTATTTATTTATTTTGATTTGTCAGTCATTTACACAATAATAGATATAAGTATAAACATGAGTAAGAATACAGGAAATAGCTACGAATAAATGGGGACAATAGGTCAGGGACGGTAGGCATGATGGTGCACTTATGCACACTCCTTACAGACCTTAGGAATGGGATGAGGTCAATAGTGGTTAGTTTGAGGTTAAAGGAATGGGGTTAGAGGATGTAACAACAGAGTCAGGTAGTGCATTCCAGGCATTGACATTAATGTTCTTATTAAATCTTTTGTCCAATGACAGACCAGTGATCTTCTGCTAATAAATGAAGAGTACTGGGGATAATGATATCTGTTGCATAAGGAAAATGTTTTCCTATAAGGGAAAATTATACTCTCCCCCCACTTTTAAAGAAGACAGAGTCGCATATATAATTCAAAGAAAGGGAGATTGAGCACATTAAACGGGAAAGTGTCACTCCCTTACGACAGGAATAAACTGCTGTTTTATTGTTCAAAGATAACATTATTTTGCAAATATTTTAAATTTAATAACCTAGGAATGCATGTGTTGTGAACATTTGAATTAATAAAACAGGGATGCATGCATAAACTGAGGCCATATAGGGCCATGTATAACTCCCAAACCATTTTGTATAGCCCCCCCCGGAGTCTTCTAAAATTAGCTAATTAATATGAAGTCTCATCATCTTGAAACAAGAACGTTATTAATCTTAGTTTGAGATTTATAATTTTACTTTACCCTATAAGCCTTAAGATGAATAAACTTCTAGAAAGTGTTTGAAATCCAAGTAAAAACATAGCAAACATTAGCTATTTTTAGGTGGGAGGGTTGATATGTGTTTATATCTAAATGAAGCATAGGTATTCTTTGAGTTATGGCTATTCATTCAGTGACTATTTAAAGATGCAATATTGCTGAATGCGGGTCCTCATAGTTCTAGCCGTCGCAGCTTGCTCACAGTCGTGTCACAGCATCCCTGTCATAGGTCTTTTTTTCAAACCATGCTCAATTGGATTAACCCAAGAGAGACACAAAAAGCACTGGATTCTGGACAGATGGTTTCTTCATAACTCCTATGAGGATTGGAGATCTGGGGGTGAGGGATGTAAAAACAAACGTACCAAAGTGATATATGTGTGCTTCCTATATTCTTTTCTATTGCTATCACTATTCTGTTACTGTGACAGTTGCTATTACTCTGTATAGTAGAACCTCTGGTCATGACCATAATTTGTTCCATAACTTTGGAACAAATTTGATCGTGACCTGAACCTAATTTTGGAAATTTGGTGCTTACAAAAAAATGGCACAGAAGGGGAAATCGGCCACACAAAAAAATGTCAATTTTTTTGGTTGAAACAGGATTTGGTCATGATCAGAAGCGTTCGTGACCAGAGGTTCTGCTGTATTCTCTTCAATTACTATTACTCTGAAGTTTGTATTATACACTATTATTATTCAATAGACTCTTAATATTACCTATTACTATAGAACCTATTACTCTAGGACAATTACGCATATACTAAGCTTTATACTATTACTGCTATGCATCAACAGTTCTATCTTAAGTCCCCTCTCTCTGACATTTCTTCTGTTTCCCTTAATGGCCAGCATGTTGAGTTCTTGAATTCTTTTGTACATTGCACTTGGTCTTGATGGGCCTCTACACTTATCCTCCTCTCTTTTGAACCATCCACTGCTTCTGAAGGAAAAACATCTTCTTTTATTCAACTGTTTTACTCTGTTTGATGGTGGCGTAAGATACTTAAGATGTATCTCCTCTGTTCTCCTGTCTTCCCATACATGTCAAGGTTGCAGCTTTATTGACTATTCTTGTTATTTCCATTGTTCCTTACTGGCTTCCTACAAGCAAAGTCAATGGGTAAGCCAGTGGGAAGTCAGAAATCATAGTGATGTGAGGACTTCACTTAACAATTCATGTAGTCCAGACAGCAAACTGGACTACTAGAATTTGCCATTGCTAACAACATGATCATATGATATTAATGTTTAACCACCATGTCATGGAGCAATAGCAATTCCAATCCCAATTGCCACAATAAGCTGAGGACTACAGTAACGGTATAGGAAATAACAATAAAAATTCAACAAGTGATAAACATGTGTATACATAAATAAAGCAGTCAGCTCAGTGAATGTTATTTCTACGATAATCTAAATTATTCGTTGGGCGTCGCTCAAGTCCAATTCTTCCAGCTTCTTTCTGAAAAAAGAAAAGAATCCTTTTTAACTTTATGAAATCAGATTCCAAATGTAGTTCAAGGGAGAGTCATTTCCAGAGAGAAGGAGCTAAATGAGAAGAGGCCATATGAAATATGAGGTGGCCACTCTGCCATGTGAAAAAAATTAAATGACCCTTCAGCTACATTGAAAGTTGCAAGGTAGGGACATCTTTTGGACTAATTCTAGACTCAGTGCTTTCAGGATGTAGGTTGTCAGCATTTGAGAGGATCTAATTTTGGTGATATTATAATGTTATTCTCTGTGCAGCAGAGGCATAATCTGGAGGGAATTATCTTCTATCCCAAGCAATGCAGGACATTCTTAGATTGCTTGTAGATCATCTGCAATGTTCATCTCCATAGCAAGTATGTCTTTTTGCGATGAAATGTAATAGCTAGAAACATGCAAATCTACAAATCAGTTATGGTTTTAGTAGCATCTTTTGATATCATTGCTGTTTATCTAAAATCCTTTCTCCTTTTTTTTTTTAAAAAAAGCTTTTTATAGTTTGCCCTGTTACCATTACAGGACCAGAATCTGAGAAGTTGCTCAGCTAAAATAAAACCTCTTGCTTTCCTCAGAAATGATTGGTTGGGCAAATACTTAAAAGGATTCATAGCTGTGCTTTCTCTCCCTGAAATTAAACTATTACCGAAGCATGCATACCTTTTGTGTTTAATACTCTTGTGATGTATAAACTGCATAATAAAATCTGAACCAGATATATTTAGTCTGAAATCTTATACCTTGTCTTTCAGTCATTCAGTCAAATGATTAAGTGCAACATACATACTTAGCGCGCTGTTCCCTTTTAGGGGAACCAGTGATATGGTGAGTACAGAAAAGGAATGAGATGCAGTAAGAAAAAGAAATTAAATGTATCATACACGCAGAAAAATGAAATATAGTTCAAACTCGTTTAAGCATATATACTTATAAATGCATGCAGTAGTTGATCAGAGCCATGATGGGCGGGTGCAAGTCAATATCTGTGAGTCCACATCTTAATAACCACGGCATATGGAAGATTATGAACTTGAAATGTGAAAAGAACATATGATAAAGAATAAGAATTAATTAAAAAAAATAAATGGATGAAAAAAGTAACACATGCACTTACGAAAACTAAGATAAAGGAAAAGGATGTGGTTGATTTGAATGAAGTTGGATTCATATTGGAGTGGAATTGATAAGTAGAGCCATGGGAATATAATTTATTTATGAAAAAAGATTGTAAAATGTTTGTGAAAAAGTGGTATTAGTGGTATTCAGATTGTTGTATGTATCATAATAAGGATTCCTAAATTGGTGGTAGTTTCATGCTTCCCCTCATTGAATTATGATAATAAAAAGATCAGAAATTTGGGGAAGCAATTTAATTTTATTAAACATTACAATTTAAAAAGATTAAAATAATGCAAACTAAGAAAAAGAAAAGTAAAAGAAGTGCAGAAAATAAAAAGAAAAGGAAAATAAGAATACAATAAAGAAAATGAAAACAATATTTAAAGAAATTATCTCTCCTATGAACAATTTTAGTAACTTATTAACCTCTCATAAAATATAACAAATGATCTCTTCGTCCCGTATTCCATTTCTTATCTGTAAACATGCCTTAATGCTTCATTGTTCAGTTCTGGTCAGCAAAATCCATTAAGAGTTATCAGAGCTAACAATATACCTATTTTAACTTCAATCAAATAAACCAGCTTTATATTCCTTCCGTTTACTTTTAATAATTTTGATTTTTTATCCCTTCAAATAATGTCCTAGAATTTCTTTTGACTCCTTTTGTCCCTTTGCACAACATTCTTCAAATTTTTAACAAGTTCTTCTGTAACCCCAAAATAGGTAATTAATCCATGTCAGTCTTATTAATATGAAAAGATTTGTTATTTGTGCATCTCTTTTAATTATGAAGACATCAATTGGTTTCATTTGTACATTCAGTGTACCATCTTTTTCCATATCATTCTTGTAGCCTGTCATTTTTAAATCCACTTTCAGATCAGTCTCAACATTGTCCAGTAAAATTTGTTACTTCTTTGTTAGATTAATTTCTCTAGAATCATCTACAACATAAAGTGTTGTAAAAGGCAACTTTTGTTTTCTGAGAAGGAAACAAAAAGATCAGGACACATCTCCTTCAGCAGCCAACAATCAAGTAGGATTAACACCAAACAAACAAACAAAAATAAAACAATACTCTGATCAAAGAACTATTGAGGAAGAAAAACATACCCCTATTAACACCAGCTACTGTATATAAACAGTGAAACCCATACTCAGTAGCGCTGATGATGTTATCTAGTTGGGTAATGAAACAGCTACAAGCAACCAATTAAGCTCAGAGAACACCAAGGACTTTACAGTTTAACTCTGAGCCATATATATTCTCTTTTATTAGATTAATGTCTATAGAAAGGATGGAGGGGATATGGAAACAATTAGGAGAAGAATGAAAAATGTGTGGAATGTATACTAGTGGAATGTATAAAAATTATGTTGGGTGGAATGATGAAGTGAACAGCTCTAGGATAGGAAATTTATTATTGTACTGATGCTAGAAAAGTGAGTGTGAGAAAGACATAGCATAGAATGTATACTGAGAAAGATAACTGCAAAGAATATAGTGAGGGAGGTAAGGAATTGTTAATATGAAAAGAGGCAAACAAAATGCAGAGCTGTTGGAATGTGTTGGTAGGTGAAAGGATAGAAAGAGAAGAAGAGATACAATGAAGTGGCTTTAGCTATATTTTATTTTTCTTAACTTGTCTTAATTTTTGTCTTTCTGTTTCTTATTCCTTACTTGCTTTTTATATAATATATTGAATGGGATGAGTACAGTATTTGTGTGTGTGTGTGTGTGTGTGTGTGTGTGTGTGTGTGTGTATGAAGAAAAATATCTTTAGAAAGTGTGACTCAGAAGACTATCCTCAAAATTAGTTTTTCCTGTTTTTGTTTTATAATAAATTTATGATAAATTCCCAAGAGTTGAGCAGAAATTGTATATTAAATTAAATTAAAAACCTAGTGTCGGGTGTACAATTTCATACAAGGTAAATTTTACCTCTCTTGCATTTTACTGGATACATTATTTTATTGATTCCATATTATTTCTCTAAGATTATTAGCAGTCTTATTATTCAAGTAAATAGTATTTTAAAGTAATTGAAGGTCTTTATAATGACTCACAAAATGGAATGTTTGGATATTTTGGATGTGTGATGTGACATATTTCACTTAGTCCTCCAGGAAAAAATTGAAGGCAAATGAGGTCCAGGCAGGAGAAAAACATCATGGCTTCAAAATCTAAGGGACTGGCTTAGACAAAACTCAGCAGCACTTTTTCGTGTTGATAAAAATAGAATTGCCAACATGATCACCAATGTCCAATGACAGATATGGCACAAGAAGAAGAAGAATGACTCAACTACCTCTTTGGTTGGGCAGTTGATTAAGCAAATGGGAGAAAAATTGACACCTCGTCTACTAACAGGAATGGGTTACAGCTTTTGTAGGTCTCTGTTTTTTTTTTCATTATAGCTAAAGCCCTTTCATATTTGTTCCATTACATTTCATGCAGATATTTAGGGATGAGAGTTGGTTGTGTCATACCAATTTTGTCACTGTCCCTCCTTATCTCTCACCTTCCAGACACCTATCCATTACAGTACAGCATCGAAAATGATAGTACCAATTATTCACATGTAATTAACACAGCACAGCCAAAAATGATTATTAGGCCCAACTACAACGGGAAGCAAAAATATGGGCCCCTATTTGTACCAGGGATAGAAGATTTTAGAGGGCAAAATGTATGCCTTCAGCCTTGCAGATGCATAATTCATGTGAAAACCTCTCTGTCTTGTCCTACTGTTAGAGTGTAGTCCTTAGCAATTAATGTGAGCCTTAGGGGTGATCTTGCATTCAAGACACATTTTAAATTCCTGATTTAACAGATAAAATACCAGTAATATAGATGTTTTTTTTTATATTTTTAGTAACATTTAAAATAAGAGAAGGTAATTTTATACAGTTTTATTTGACAGCTGAAATGAAATCTTTGACATAATGAAATGACATATTTTCTGTAATGATTAATTTTTTAAATTTTATTCCGGAGGTTAAATTACTCATTGTATTTCAGATATGCAAAAATGGTTAAATCAGATAAAGGATAAAATAGTGAGCATTTCAGCAAATCTCTTACTATAGGGTGCATCTTGACTAGCTGTTAAAATCAGGTTAGATAAGATCAAATAAATCTTTCTGGAATCTGCTCGAGTAAATTTTCAATAATAAAGATTCTTAAATAATTGTGTGGAAAGGGAAATAGTGGTTTTGTCTCTGTGTGTTTTTGCTTCTTTGTTTTAATATTGTTTTTCTATCAAATATGATAGAAATGTAGATCTAAAGTTAAGATTGAATATGCATTCTGGCCATCAAGATGGAATAAGTTTAAAAACACAAGTATATCAGGCACTGTCTTGGTCATAATGTTGGGAATTATGAAAATATATGTTTTTTTTTTCATAATAAGCTTTGTGTTTCACATGTATGGGTTTTGTATGTGATTGTGTTCCACAAAGTTCACAATCTTTCATTGTGCTCCACAAAGTTCACAAGCGTTGGGAACTTTTGGCAGGAACTGTATTCACTGTATAAAGATGAGGCTACAGTAAATTCCTCTCTTTTTTGTCTCATTTAGCAGCTTTTTAGAATTTTCTTTTCTGTAATTGTTCTGGTAAATTATTCAACTACTATTCAGCTCTAAGAATGAGTTTATTAATCAGTTTATTAAAACTGTTTATTCAGTGATTGAAGTTTTGAAAGCATTGAAAGAATGGTGTTTCCAGCACCCACGCTGACCCATGCTGTGCTCCTCGTGCCTCCCTTCACACACTTGCGCACCTTCCCTGACTCGCCACATTCTCACACAACTCTCCCCCCCAACTTGCACTGCACCCTCGCATACCCTCTCCAATTCTTTTGGTACCTCCCTCTGCACATTCTCATTCTCCCCTGCCTGATCAGCAGCAGCCACTTACCTGCCTACCACCCTGAACTGACTTTGGTTGTGGGAAGCTGTCAGGAATTTGCCTCGCCCTACAACAGTGGGATTCAGTTAATGATTGCAGCCAGCACTACAGGGCTTCTTGGTGCTGAACAGTGCAGTCATACCACTTAATTATGGAAATTCTGGTCCCAAAGACTATCTCTATGGTTAGTGTAGATCAGGGGTGTCAAATTCAAGGCCTATGGGCCGGATCTGGCCTGTGGGGTGCTTAGATTTGGCCCATGGGGTTGCCCTGGAAATAGCGAAGGATGGGCCTGCAGTGCCTCTGCCAGTGAAAATGGAGCTGGGGAGAGCTGTGCGTGACCCACCCGCACTCTGTTTTCAGCTGCGACAGCCTCCAGCCCTGTGCCAGTGAAAATGGAACTTGGGGGCTCCATTTTTGCTGGTAGAGGGCTGCAGGAGGGCATCACAGCTGAAAACGGAGCCTCCATGAGTGACATCGAGCTGGTCACGACCTCTGGCCACACCGTCCCCACAGCCATGCCCCCTGACCCTCCCAAAGTCAAACATGACCCTGATGTGGCCCTCAATGAAATCGAGTTTGACACCCCTGGCGTAGATCCATTGCTACTGCATAATCTGGGCAACTTTTGTCCATTGTATGGACAACTTTTGTCCTTTTCTCCACTCTTAGAAGATTTTGTTCTTTATTTAAGCTTTCACTGTTGCAGCAGATCCAAGACATCAATCCTTGGGTACCACCCCACATGCACAAATAGAATGTTTTCTGATTCTGAAGGCCAGAGCCCAGAAGAAAAAAGAAACTGGACTTTCAGTTCCATCCCTCTGCTATTATTTCCAGTGCATCTGCAGTACTTTAATTACTGGCATCTCTCTCCCATTTACCCATTATGTCCTTGTGACAGCAAGGGACCAATAACACAAAATTCTCTTGTGTTGACTCCATTTTAAAAGATTTAGGACCATTGGCCACTTAACCAATGTTCTTATCCAGGATCTTCCTCCTGATCTCATGTGAGCTGTAGCAATAGCAGTAGCACAGACTTATATACATACTGCTTCACAGTGCTTTACAGCCCTCTCTAAGCAGTTTACAGAGTCAGCATATTGCCCCCAACAATCTGGGTCCTCATTTTACCAACTTCAGAAGGATGGAAGGCTGAGTCAACCTTGAGCCTGTGACATTCGAACTGCCAAACTTCTGGACAGACGGCAGTCAGCAGAAGTAGCCTGTAGTACTGTATTCTAACCACTGCACCACCATGGCTGTAGTAAGTCTTCACCAGATGAATTTATTTGTAGGATTTTTTTTTTTTAACCTGCCACCATTCCAAGTCTTTCTGCATGTCCTGGGCAAGGTGTTATTATGGAGTCCGGTGATCTTACAAAAGTATAAATACCTCTGTCCCTGACCCAAATATGCTTTTTTCTGGAGGCAGCTGGACTTCCTTGTTTTTTCTTGAAGACATTTTGCTTCTCATCCAAGAAGTTTCTTTAGCTCTGACAGGATAGTGGGGAATGGAAGGATTTATACTCCTTGCAGACAGCTGATCATTTGCATGCTTTTAAAGGGTCGTTGAGGCACTTGGAGGTTTATCTGTGTTCTCGGGGTCACCTAAATAGTGCTCTTGGTTCCTGTAATCTGCACTTTTTTCTCTGGAAATCCACTCCTACTCCCACTCTATTCCAAGGGTGTTCATCTCAAATTGTATAGCTCAGGGGTAGGGAAACTTGGCTCTTTTATCACTTATGGACTTCAACTCCCAGAATTCCTGAGTGAGCCATAAAAGGTTCCCCATCCCTGGCCTACTGGTTTTTCAGTTGTGGGAGAAATCAATTTTTGACTTGAATGGGACTGTTTATGGCTCACTCAAGAATTCTGGGAGTTGAAGTCCATAAGTGATAAAAGAGCCAAGTTTCCCTACCTCTGGTATAGCTAAAAGTCTTTAGAATTAGAATTCTTTATTGGCCAAGTGTGATTAGACACACAAGGAATTTGTCTTGGTGCAAATGCTCTCATTATACCTAAAAGATACATTCATCAAGGTCAAGAATCATAAGGTACAACACTTAATGATAGTCATAGAGTACAATAAGCAATCAAATCATACTAGGAAGATTCTCAGTCACCCAGGTCATGGTTGTCCCAAAGGTGGTTTTTTCCAGAGGCAAGTAGACTTTCTTGTTTTTTCTTTGAAGATGTTTTGCTTCTCATCCAGGAAGCTTTTTCAGCTCTGAAAGGATAGTGGGGAATAGAAGGATTTATACTCCTTGCAAACTGCTGGTCATTTGCATTTTTTTTGTTGCTGTCCCTGACACAATTTCTCGACTATGATATCGCAACAAACATAGCTAGTGTCCCCATCAAGTGTCTACAGTGAATTATTGTCTCTGATGTTCCACTTGCTTTAGAGCAGCCCCACCCCACAAACTTGGCAACTTTAAGACTTGTGGACTTCAACTCCCAGCATAGCAGGCTGGAGAATTCTGGAAGTTGAAGTCCACAAGTCTTAAAGTTGCCAAGTTTGGAAACTTCTGCTTCAGAGAAAGTTGCCACAGATTCCTAAATCAGGATCAGTCTGTGGCCTCAATTATGTTATATACTGGGTTTTCTGCCTGTTACATGCATCCTTGCCTGCAATTCCCTACTTGCCTTAGAGATGGCTGTGTTTTGTTTTTTTATTGAGGAGCAACCATTTTTAGGATACATGTGATTATGACTTCTTGTTGCTGTTTCCCTTCCATCTGTCATTCAGATGCCAAGGTTAACAGATAACAGGTAATCGGAGTTGGAAGGGACCTTGTAGGTCATCTAGTACAACCCCCTGCCCAAGCGGGAGACCCTACACCATTTCTGACAAATGGCAGTCCAGTCTCTTGAAAGTCTCAAGTGATGGCATTCCCACAACTTCTGAGGACAAGCTGTTCCATTGGTTGATTGTTCTCACTGTCAGAAAGTTCCTCCTTATTTCCAGGTTAAATCTTTCCTTGTTCAGTTTCCATCCATTATTCCTTGTCTGGCCTACAAACGCTTTAGAAAATAGCTTGACCCCCTCCTCCCTGTGGCAGCCCCTCAAATATTGGAAGACCGGTATCATGTCTCCCCTGGTCCTTCTCTTTACTAGACCAGCCAAGCCCAGTTCCTGCAACCGTTCTTCATCTGTTTTAGCCTCCAGTCCCCTAATCATCCTGGTTGCTCTTCTCTGTAGTTTTTCTAGAGTCTCAACATCTTTTTTTATAATGTGGTGACCAAAACTGGATGCAATACTCTAGGTGTGGTCTTATTAAGGCTTTATAGAGCGGTATTAGTACTTCCCTTGATCTTGACTGTATCCCTCTGTTAATACAATTTAGGATTGCATTAGCTTTCTTGGCTGCTGCTGCACACTGCTGGCTCATATTTAGCTGGTTGTCCACTAAGACTCCAAGATCCCTCTCACAGTTACTGCTATTGAGCCTGGTTTCACCCAGTCTGTATGTGTACCTCTGGTTTTTCTTGCCTAAGTGTAGGACTTTACTTTTTTCTACATTGATTTCATTTTATTATATATAGCCCAGTGTTCTAGTCTATCTTCTTGGGTGTTAGCTATTCCTGCCAGCTTAGTATCATCTGCAAATTTGGTAAGTTCCCCTTCTATTCCCTCATCTAAGTCGTTCATGAAGATATTGAAGAGTACTGGGCCTAAGACAGAACCCTATGGCACCCCACTGCTTACTTCCCTCCATGTAGGCTTAGACCCATTAAGGATTACTCATTGAGTACCGTTTGCCAGCCAGTTGCGAATCCATCTAGTGGTGGTGCTATCTATTCCACTTTTTTCTAGCTTACTAAGAAGTAGGTTGTGGTCTTTGTCGAATGCCTTGCTGAAATCTAAATATATTATGTCCACAGTATTTTGCTGGTCTACTAATTTAGTCACTGTGTTGAAGAATGAAATAAGATTGGTTTGGCATGATCTGTTTTTAACAAACCCGTGCTGACAGCTAGTTATTACTTTACTTGTTTCTAGATGTTGGCAGATTTGTTTTTTTATTATCTTTTCCAGTATCTCCCTGGGCATTGATGTTAGGTTGATTGGTCTGTAGTTTCCTGGGTCTGTTTTTTTTCCCCTTTTTTGAAGGTGGGAACCACACCAGCTCTTTTCCAGTCCTCTGGTAGTTCCCCGGTGCTCTAGGATTTTTGAAAGATATGGTGCAGTGGTTCTGAGATGACCTCTGCCAGCTCCTTTAAAACTCTGGGATGTAATCCATCAGGCCCCGGTGATTTGTTTTCATCAAGATCAGACAGGTGTTCTCTTTCTATATTTTTTTGCTGATTTTAACTTTTATTTCTGGTCTGTCTTTTACAGTTATGTTTTTGGTGGGTTGAGCTATAGTTTCTTTTTGCATGAAGACAGATGCAAAGAATGAGTTAAGATTCTAATAATATTTGGGCATACACAGAGTAGATTATGGCATGTCTCTTTGAGCTTGTATCTTTCCATGTAGCACCTAATTTTTCAACTAATACAGGATTCGGCAACTATTGCTGTTCCTGCCCTACTTAAAATGGTCAAAGAGTCACAATTTCTTTAATGCTTGATATATTAATTTTAATCTATTGCAAAGCATGTTTTAATGATTATCACATAATCAAATCCCTTTAAAATTTGAGTGACTCATGGGAGTAGCGAACAATATAATTATTTCTCCTTGTGCTATGTATGTATGAATTTAGTTTCCTAGTTTCAACCTCAATAAAAAATCTGTTTCTGAATCCTCATTATTCCACAATGAGTTGATGCTCTGCAATTTTAACCACTGAAATTGTGAATCGGAGGGCTCTTCTCTCTGTGTTGGAATACTGATTGATTCATGGCATGTAGAAGAGCACTGTAGTGATGGCCAGCCTAATATGAAATCTAAATTGGCAGGGGATAAAAACTAACAGACTTTTAAAATCATTTAGATTTAACAGTCTTTTCCGCCATCATCTAGTTGAAGAGGGAGATATTTTTGTAGAATGTGGAATTTTGGACAGCTTTAACTGGTTAAGAAAAAAGGATTGAACGTAATACATATAAACTGAAAAGAAGGAAGTGACAGAGGGATCACACTATATATACATGTTGTTCTGTGCCTACCAAACAGCTACTTAAGTTTTCTGAGCCTTTATATAAACTGCCCAATACTAGTTAATATACTGCATAGTCCTATAGATGCATATTATGGTACTTAAAACTAAATGCCATTGAATTCAGTCAGACCTTCTCCTTATTGAGGAGGTAAGAAGGGACCAGAAATTTGAAAGTAGTTGAGTAGTCTCTTCTGTTAAGTACAACTGTGATTAAATAGATGTTAGGTATATTTTTCAGTTGGTGTATTTAAATAGGAACCTGGCTGAACTTTTTAATTGCTATGGTTTTGATCATATGTTTTAAAGTTTAATTTCCTACAACAACGTAGCATTTATTATATATCAAAAAGTGAGCTTTTCTTTTTTAAAAAAAATTGTTGTGATTGAGCATAAATTATTTTCATTTCATATTGTGATAATGAATGCAGTTATTTTCTTTCGTTTGCTCTCTTGAGGCTTGCTTTCTCTTGTATTATGCATACTCTTTGCTTTCTCAGTAGAGGGCATGATCTTATTATGGCTCAAGAGGGCTTGAAAAATCCTTCTTAAGAAATATTCATTGACAAACACTGTTAAACACTACATCAAAACTTGATTTCTCACATTTGCTTTCCACTTGAATGCACAATGATCACTCAGTTACATTGGTACAAGCCTCACATGAAGACAAATTGTTTCTAATGACTGTATAATAATAGGAGAGAGAGAGAGAGAGAGAGAGAGAGAGAGAGCAGGTTGTTATATTCTAATAATAAAGAGTTAACTTAGCATTTCTTCATGAAAGAGCCTGTGACTGATTGACAGATTCTGAAAACTTGTCCTTCTGTATCTAATACTCTTGTTGAGTTTTGTTTTTCCTTATGTTTACTCATGTCCAAATTAGAGACTGCCAGGACAAGTCCTTGCAGTTTTCTTGGCAAGGTTTTTCAGAAGTGCTTCATTATTATTTTTTTGTAATTGATGAGATATATTTGTTACATACTTATTGTCAGCTGGTGCTCCATTCAAAATCCAAGAAAGAAATACTTAGACTCCTTTAATCAGAGAAAAGATATCTTTTACTGGAAATCAAGTGGTAGCAACAAAAGAATTCTGAATCTAAAAAAATGGGCACGTAAATCACATATACAAAGTAATGGCAATGTTCCCACCCCCAATAGTTCAATTGGCTCATCCAATTAAAAGTTGTGTAAATCATCATGTGGGTATCTCCAGGTGGTGATGAGGCTTCTGTCCGTTGACCTTGACATAGTTTGATAAAGAGTTGCAGCTGCGCATAGCATAGGATAGAAACCTAAGCAAGAATGTACCCCCCCCCCAGCTTATACAGTTCTGGTTTGTAACACCTCCAGCTCACATCCCATAACTATTCCCCCCTCCTCCCCGCATTACTTATGACAGCCGAAAGATGCAAAGCAAAGGGAGAAAATCTTGAAGGCTGACACCTATTCTAAGAGTAAGATAGAAAGACCTGTCCTGAATCTTTCTGTTACCTTGATTGGTTTTATTTTTCTTCATGTTCATGGTCTATTCCATTTCAAAGGCTCAGAATTTCTATTTTCATTTTTATAGTTTCATTGCAGTGCTTCCTTCCTAATTAAAGTTCCAATTTTTGGGTTGAAGTTGTAGCTAGCTACTCATGGTTTGCTACAATTCACCCACAAGACTTACACTGCATATTACAGTTGTACTCTGCCTTCATGTAGAGAGTTAGAGATAATCACCAAAGCCTTATGAAATGTAAGACTGATCTCATGTATGAATGACCATGTGAACTAACTTAAAGGAAAAAGTCTTGCTTCTTCATAATTATAATAGAAGACCTTGTAGATGACCAGGCTGAACCCGAGGGAGGAGTCAAACTTGTCATCAGTCACGAGTCCCTGTATGCCCACAAGAAATCTAAGTCCAACCCACCTTGAATTCCTTTTTATTCTTAACTCCCACTAATTTCCTTGACCATTGTAGTTCTGATTCTTTTAGAGAGCTTAAGCTTGCAATAAATCTTTATACACATTTAAACTGCCTGGATCTCCTGATTTCCTGGCACTTGACAGAACTTTCCCCAATTCAAGTTTTTTTTGTAATGTGAGAAGATTAGAAACATTCTCTCACTATACATTAGACATTGGCACTTGATCACCACAAATTTATTGCTTCCATTGTCAAGTTGGTGACCATTTTTATAGATCATTTAATATAGATCTATAACTTTTTTCCTTCTGTTCAAACACATAGATTCCTGCAGAATAAACTTTTAATAAAAGATTTAGCTCAATTTAATAGAAAGGTTCCTAGGCCGATATAAACCAAATCTGGACTTTTAATGTCTACTTTTTATTTATATATATTTTGGGGCAAGAACTGAAATAACTCATTCGGTGTCAGATATATCTGTCCTGCTGGTTTACAAGCATTAGGGTTTTTTTTCTCATTGTTGCAGAATGCATTAACTTCTCTTGGTTAAACTTAATTTATTATGTTTTTCAGTATTGGAATTGGCTTCATGAAAGACTGTAAGGCATGTATCTAGTTAGTATTGCACATATGCACAGGTGCATATAATAAAGCATAAGACATGTTTTTCTTAGAGAAACTTTATTATGAGAGAATTTGAGAATTTAGCTTCAGTGCATTGAAAGTATAATATATTGAATTCTAGTTAACATCAGCTGTAAGTAGTTATTGACTTACAACCATAATTGTGTCCACAGTTATTTATTTTTTAATTTTTATTTTATTTGTCAATTGCTTACAAGATAATAGGTATAAGTAAAAACATAGTTATGAATACATGGATACATATAAGAAAAATAAAAGGAACAATAGGACAGGGACTGTAGGTACGTTAGTGTGCTTATGTACGCCACCTACAGACCTCTTAGGAAAGGGGTGAGGTCAATAGTAGACAGTCTAAGGTTAAAGTTTTTGAGGTTTGGGGAAGAAACCACAAAGTCAGGTAGAATATTCCAGACATCGACCACTCTGTTTCTGAAGTCGTATTTCCTGCAATCAAGTTTGGTGCGATTAATCTTGACTTTGTATCTATTGTTTGCTGTTGTGTTGTTATGGCTGAAGCTGAAGTATTCATTGACAGGGAGGACACTGCAATGTAGGATTGTAAATACTATACTTAGATCGGACCAAAGGCGTCGTAGTTCTCGGTTTTCTAGGTCTAGAATTTCGAGTCTGGTGGCATAAGGTATTCTACAACGAGTAGAGGAGTGGAGAACTCTTCTTGTGAAATGTTTCTGCACTTTCTCCACTGTGTTAATATCAGAAACGTAATGTGGGTTCCAGACTGATGAGCTGTATTCGAGTATTGGTCTAGCAAATGTTTTGTATGCTCTAGTTATTAGTGTAATATTGCCAGAGAAAAAGCTACGTGAGATTAGGTTAACAACTCTTAACGCGTTTTTGGCTATGTAGTTACAGTGGGCTCTAGCACTTAGGTCATTTGAGATGAGTATTCCAAGATCTTTGACAGAGTTTGGATCATCAAGAAGGTCTTGACTATTCAGCCTGTATTTTATTTTCTGATTTTTTTTCCAATATGTAGGACAGAGGATTTATTTGTTGAGATTTGAAGTTGCCATTTTTTTGACCATTCTGATACATAGTCAAGGTCCTTTTGAAGGGTAGCAGTATTGTCTGTGGTATTGAATAGCTTTACATCATCAGCGAAGAGAACGCAGTTGCTCTTGATATGATCACAGAGGTCATTTATGTAGAGTATGAAAAGAGTTGGTCCTAGAACACTGCCTTGGGGGACATCACTGCTGACAGGTACAGAATTTGATAGGACGCTCCCAATTTTAACCATTTGTTATCTGTTTGACAGGAATGCTTCTATCCAGTTATGCAGGTGTCCAGAGATACGGTAATATTTTAGTTTTAGGAGTAGTTTGTCGTGTACCACTGAATCAAAGGCTTTACAGAAGTCTATGTAGATTGCATCTATTGCTTTGCCCTGATCGAGTTGTGTAGTCCATATGTTTCTGCAGTGTAAGAGTTGCAGATTACAGGATAGCTTTTTCCTAAAACCAAATTGTTTATCAGAGAGTAGGTTGTTTGTTTCTAAGTGGAGGATGATGGATTGATTAATAATTGATTCCATGACTTTACAGGTGATGCAGCATAAAGAGATTGGTTTGTAATTTTCAACTAGGCTGGGGTCTCCCTTTTTGAAGATGGGGATGACCATGGCTTGTGACTATAGTTTTGGCAAGGAGCTGGTCCTGAAAGATTTTTCAAAGATTATGCTTAGAGGTTCGGCTATGGCAGTGGACAGTTTTTTTAAGAAGTAGGCACATCCACATATTTACACATGCTTGTAAATCATGATATTTTTTTAAAGTGAGTCATCATGTGGCTGAGCCCTTTCAGTCTTTAAGTGAATGTGGTCATCAAATGATCCCATTGTTCAGTAGGGGGCTTTTTTTGCCAGAAACTGGAAATAAACACCAATTGTAAACACAGGTTGTTGAGTGCCCAAAATGTGGTTATATGATCACAGGTGTGGGGGCCATTGTAATTTCAACACTGGGGCATAAATACCTTTTTGTTGTCTTGTTTAACTTTGAACTAACTGGAGACTACCTATACTTAGTAGCTGTTTTTAAAAGGAAAAATAACAAAGAAAATTGTGCAATCAAAAATCACTTTATTTGACAAGTTACACAGTGTGTTACTATTTGTTATTTTTGCTATTAATTTCTCCTGAGGAAATTAATCTGTTGTTCATAGAAGAGCAGTTAGAATGCGGTATTGCTGGCTAACTCTACAGGCTGCCATCAGTCAGATCCTGACCGGTTCAAGGTTGACTCAGCCTGCCATCCCTCCGAGGTTGGTAAAATGAGGGCCTAAAATGTTGGGGGGAATATGCTGACTCTGATTTTGTCTTCTCCAGCATCCAATAGGAACTCAGAATAACTTCCTTCTCCCTCATTCAGTCACATGTTTCTTTTCAATTAAAACTTGACAAAGCTTCTCTTCAGTATGATTGTTGATTTCAATGTTTGTTAGCAAGAGGACAAACAAATGTCTCTTTGCTCTGAGGATTCTGGTTCTTTTGGCATTTTCTGTTGTCCCGCTTGATGTCCTTCAAAGCATCCCATTTCTGAAAACTGTCTTTTGTTGTATGCTTATTGAATGGCTTTGCACACTTGTTACTGGGTGTACCATTTTCGCAACACACTAAGATTCTCCTGCAATTTGGACCATGGATTATTATATGCTTCAATAACAAATTTGAGTTGTTCATTATTTCACTTGGAACAAATGTGTCCTAATCTTGTAATCTTGGCTTAGATGTTTCATCAAGCCATAGCAGACAGTGCAAATGAGGCAGAGCCCACTTTTGGTATTCCATACTTAGCACTTAAGCAATAACCTACCGAAGAGACCATGTGTTCCAGTGATATATTTCATGATCAACTTTCTCTTAAAGTTGAGTATTTCTGTGAATAAATCTGGCTGATTATTTGGCTGCTGATTCAAATAAAAAATACTATCCTATTTCTAGCTAGTATGGATTGCATATTCATTAATGAATGAAGCATTGTCATACCTCTGTATATACATCATGGCATCTTCACATTATTCTATCATATATTCTGGTCTACAACAAATGTTAAAGAGAGGATGATGCATCTTCCAATGTTTCTAAAATCATCATCACTCAATGTTATCAGTCAGACCTCTCTTTGATGTTGATCTCAAGGTTGCTTGATTCATTCATTTGCAACTCAGCCTCTCACCTGTAGGCTTAGCAGTCATATCAGCCACATATTATTGGACTATAACTCTTTCTCTTAGAAAATTATTAAACTCATATTCTTCTTACTTTTTCCTGGAATCTCTACTTTTCTTCTCAAGTTATATGTACTATACTTTCAAAAATATACTTTTAATTCGTATAGTAGAGTTAATTTGATGTTTTTAATGAATCTGTTGTCAAGTATCATTAGAGTTTACAGATGTGTGATGAGATTACCCCATAGCCTCAGTGAAAACTAATAGCATATTTTAAATAAAACATGACATGTATTTTGTGTAACAAATACTTTGTGATAAGAAAGGTAAATAATAATATGCATGAACTTTAAAACGATTGCAAAATAATTTCTGAGACCACAGATTCTCTGTACAATGTAAAATACATTTTTCCTCCTTTCTCAGTTAGATGTTAAACAATTTCAACTTCTTGTCACTTCATTTTGGCATGTGATATATGTACAGTATTTAGGTATTTAGGTTTCTTCAGGTATTTGGCTATAATAAAAGCACAAATATTAAGACATGGGAAAATACCTGAAGAAACCTAATTTATTTATATCTATCTATCTATCTATCTATCTATCTATCTATCTATCTATCCTTAAGTTTTCGCGGGTACTTACATGTATGGTATTCAACTTTGTTCGGGTATTTTCCCACGTCGTTATAATTGTGCTTTTAAAGTTGTAGCAACGTTTCAGCAGAATCTCATCTGCCATCATCATGCTTCTGTATTGAGTTCATCAGATGAGTGTGTGTGTGTGTGTGTGTGTGTGTGTATGGCATTCAGCTTTGTAGCTTTGTTCGGGTATTTTCCCACGTCATCCAGATGAACACTATACAGAAGCCTGATGATGGCAGATGAGATTCTGCCGAAACATTGCTACAACTTTAACTACAATGACGTGGGAAAATACCCGAACAAAGCTGAATGCCATACATGTAAGTACCCACGAAAACTTAAGAAGATGATAGATAGATAGATAGATAGATAGATAGATAGATAGATAGATAGATAGATAGATGGTATTTAGGTTTCTTCGGGTATTTTCCCATGTCTTAATATTTGTGCTTTTATTATAGCCGAATACTTGAAGAAACCTAAATACCATGTCCAATGGATGTGGCAGGGGCATGATGTGCAGGGGACCTCATATGCCCTGCCACATACATTGGACAGACCAATAGAAGGATAAGTACCCGCCTGGATGAACACAAAAATGCAGTAAAAAAAGCTGGAACACACTTCCTCACTAGTCCAACACACGAAAGCAACAGGTCATAGCATCAACTTCAATGGCACCAAAACCCTAGCCACTATAGAAAACCCCAGCCACAGAATCATCAGAGAAGTCATAGAGATTGAAAAAAGACCTGAAAGCATGAATAGAAGAGATGATTCCACCAGACTGTCAATTATTTGGAAGCCTGCACTCACAAACAAAAAAATCTCCACATCACAAGCCAAGCAAACACCTGGGCACAAACAGACTCCCCGGACACCTCCAGCTCAAACACACCCCAACCAGGCACCCAGATGAAACCTAGCTTCCTAATAACTGATAGCCCTCCGTTTACTCGAAGCCAAGCCGCACTAAAAGCCTCCAATACAGGAAACACAATGTTGCCAGCCAATAAGACAAAAAATGGCTACAAAACAGACAGAAGAAATTAGAAACACCAATCAAGCAGAACACAGCAAATGCCAAGACCAATAAACACAGACCAAGACTCCCAACCAATCAGGATGAAGAAAAAACCATTCTGGCACAGCAGTAGGCTAGCACCAAATTTAAAACAGAAACGGCTGTAAAAGTCTGACTCATAGACAAACACAATACAGAAGCCTGATGATGGCAGATGAGATTCTCCCGAAATGTTGCTACAACTTTAAAAGCACAACTATAATGACATGGGAAGATAACCGAACAAAGCTGAATCCATACATGTAAGTATACGCACTTCTCAAAAAAATAAAGGGAACACTTAAACAACACAATGTAACTCCAAGTCAATCATACTTCTGTGAAATCAAACTGTCCACTTAGGTAGCAACACTGATTGACAATCAATTTCACATACTGTTGTGCAAATGGAATAGACAACAGGTGGAAAGCATAGGCAGTTAGCAAGACATCCCCAATAAAGGAGTGGTTCTGCAGGTGGTGACCACAGACCACTTCTCAGTTCCTATGCTTTCTGGCTGATGGTTTGGTCACTTTTGAATGCTGGCGGTGCTTTCACTCTAGTGGTAGCATGAGACGGAGTCTACAACCCACACAAGTGGCTCAGGTAGTGCAGCTCATCCAGGCTGGCACATCAATGCGAGCTGTGGCAAGAAGGTTTGCTGTATCTGTCAGCGTAGTGTCCAGAACATGGAGGCGCTACCAGGAGACAGACCAGTACATCAGGAGATGTGGAGGAGACCATAGGAGGGCAACAACCCAGCATTAGGACTGCTACCTCCACCTTTGTGCAAGGAGGGACAGGAAGAGCACTGCCAGAGCCCTGCAAAATGACCTCCAGCGGGCCACAGATGTGCACGTGGCTGCTCAAACGGTCAGAAACAGTCTCCATGAGGGTGGTATGAGGGTCTAACGTCCACAGGTGGGGATTGTGCTTACAGCCCAACACCCTGCCGGACGTTTGGCATTTGCCAGAGAACACCAGGATTGGCAAATTCTCCACTGGTGCCCTGTGCTCTTCACAGATAAAACCAGGTGCGCACTGAGCACATGTGACAGAGGTGACAGGGTCTGGAGACACTGTGGAGAATGTTCTGCTACCTGCAACATCCTCCAGCATGACCGAATTGTCAGTGGGTTAGTAATGGTGTGGGGTGGCATTTCTTTAGGGGGCCGCACAGCCCTCCATGTGCTCGCCAGAGGTAGCCTGACTGCCATTAGGTACTGAGATGAGATCCTCAGATCCCTTGTGAGACTATATGCTGGTGCGGTTGGCCCTGGGTTCCTCCTAATGCACGACAATGCTAGACCTCATGTGAGTGGAGTGTGTCAGCAGTTCCTGCAAGACGAAGGCATTGATGCTATGTACTGGCCCGCCCGTTCCCCAGACCTGAATCCAATTGAACACATCTGAACATTATGTCTCGCTCCATCCACCAATGCCACGTTGCATCACAGACTGTCCAGGAGTTGGGGGATGCTTTAGTCCAGGTGTGGGAGGAGATCCCTCAGGAGACCACCTGCCACCTCATCAGGAGCATGTCCAGGAATAGGGAGGTCATACAGGCATGTGGAGGCCACACACACAACTGGGCCTCATTTTGACTTGTTTTAAGGACATCACATCAAAATTGGATCAGCCTGTAGTGTTTTTTTCCACTTTAATTTTGAGTGTAACTCCAAATCTAGATCTCCATGGGTTGCTAAATTTGATTTCCATTGATAATTTTTGTGTGATTGTTGTCAGCACATTCAACTATGTAATGAACAAAGTATTTAATAAGAGTATTTCATTCATTCAGATCCAGGATGTTGTATTTTTGTGTTCGCTTTTTTTTTTTGAGCAGTATGTGTGTGTGTATATTATATATATATCAGGCAGAGGGGAGGGCAAAGTTATTTTAGAATGTACAACCACAGTTCTTTAATCATTTCTTGTATCTTGTACCCAGTGTATTGATGTAATGCTATGCCAGAATATTTTGAGTGATTATAAAATTCAATAGGTAAAGAGCTACTACCCTAGCAAAAAAATATTTTCACAAATTAGCTCTGCAAGTATTTAAAGCTCTTTTCTCAAGTGTGGTAAAACACACAAGTAACCATATTAAATATTTCAATCTTGAGAAAGCTAACTGATCAGAAAGAGTAAGACAGAAAAAAAGAAAGACACAAATGATATGAAGGAAGCAAATATGTAACACCAATGTTACTATTTCAGTTGTTTCCATGAAGACTACAAATAGGAGAAAAACCTTTTTCATAAAACTTGACATTGGCTTTTTAGTAAACAGCTTCTTATATTAATTATTCTGTAATTGCAAAATATACTCCTTGTGTATTTCATCTTAGATTCACTTTTAGTGGAAGATTCTGTGAATTCTGGAAACTACTGTTATAATAATAGTAAAGCAAATGATGTAGCAATTCCAATGATCAGAAAATTAATTCTTATTTTAATTTCTAGTTCAACTGTTTTGAAAGTCATTAACCAGCAACAATATTGGTCAAGTTGTTAATTAGCACATAATCATGTCAATCTCTCAACACTACAAGCATATATTCCTACATTTGTCAAAGAGTAATCATACTCTATTTCTTCTTTACTACATACTGCCTAAACCTTTCAGTGAAATCTAAAAAGAGTCAGTTATACAGTATGGTTGGTGAATCTCTGAGACCTGACTCACATTGTATAGGATGTAAGACATTTCTGGTAAGAACAGAGATATTTTAGAATATTTAATTAGGTTAAATGGTACAATAAAACACGATTATGTATACATTATATATAGGTTAAAGAAATACTTTATTAAAAAGTAAATAAACAACAAAGCTAAACGTGAAATGTTTGGAAGGGGAATAACACAAAACTTTTTTAATGGAAAAACTTTTAAAAATAAATAACATGATTAGAAAACATGTTATACTTGTGGTAGAAATATCTGTAAATGGAAAGGACTTATACCACAAGCCAAACTCATTTGAATAAAATGAATATTTTCAGAAGAACTATGCTGCTTACTTCCAGAAACAATTTTCATAATATGAGAAAAAAAATCAGTATGAATTGCTATAAATTATAGAAGGAAAGAGTTCTTAAGTTAGTATTCCAGAGTTGGCCCAGTCTTTTTTGACAATAGCATATTCTTCTCTGCCTCACAAGTTCCTATTTTATCAACGCCTCCCCTCAGCTATAGACAGATGGTCTTCTCTGGTCACTGACAATTTTCATTCAGGGAAGTTTCTAGGTGTGTCTCCCTCCCCCCACTCTCTAATTTTCTCAAACCTGTTGATAGCTCCTTGTTCTTGACTAGTGCTGTGTCACCTGCATTAGTGTCAGAAACACCTGAACAGTAGAAAGAAAATGAAAGATAGAAAACAGAATTCCACTTGATCATTCATAGGCAACTCTTGGTAACTTGATAGAAAAATATGCAAAATTTAGAATAAATAATACAGCCCCTGTATATTTTGAATTTTTTTAAAAAAAGTTTCGGGAGCCTACCTGTATCTCTGGCTTTGAAAATGAATGGCTGCATTTTACATATCATTCTAAATCTATGGTTTGTTTATACATTACTTGAATTACCATGATGTGTGAAAGTAGCTTGTAAACTATGATTTATAATTGTAATATTGCATTCAATACACCTGATTACAAGTCAGTTGAAATAGAAATAGAGTCTTGTATACTTGTAATATATGCTATTCATCTAAATAATGAGACTAATTCTTTCCAGTAGTAGCTGGCAGAAATGCTTGAATAGTTTTTGATTCTGTTTTTTTTCAGACGGATTCCTTCTCTCATTCTCTTCAGCTACTTTGCTGGCAGAATAGTGCTAACTGTAGTTGGCATCTCACTGCTAATGTATCCCATAAGACTTCAGAGTTTGGTAATGGACCTTGGCATTCAATATTTGTTAAGCTTAAGCCATTACACAATTGCCTGTGATTTGAGTGACATCTTAATAGTTTTAACTCACTGTATAAAAGACAGTGAATTATCTGAAAGGATAGTTCATATATGCAGTAACTTAACTCCAAACATTTGAATCTACATAAGTGGCAAAACACTGTAACTTAAATTGGACATGAATATGTTGCAGTCTACATTTTGTAATATGTGAATGCTGCTTTACACAGTGGCTGGTCACACATTGGCTTTATTGTGTAGACTTGTTTGCCATGTGGATTGCCTCTATCAGCTAGAATTTCTGAACATGTGATAAAACATAGAGATTCATAATGTTGTGTAGGGAAACCATGTAACAAGCTGCCTTAAAAAATGTCATATGAGGAATAGTTTATATGCTTACTACATGAAATCTATTTCAGTCTGCATTTATTCACTGGTAACAATGTATAAATTAAAATTAAGCCTTTCTAATTGAGATAATCTATTTTGAATTATGTTCTCATTTTTTGCATTTAGACTCTTAGGGTAGCCCTCAAACTTTTTTTAAAATTTGGATATATAAAATCCATCCTTTGGATTCTTTCTTGTTATAAACTATTGTCCATATACTCCAAAACAGTAGTTTATTTAAATTGAATCTTATAATGATTCAGGTCTTGTGATATTTGGATGTATTTTAAGCATATTTTAAACACTTAAGCAAAAGTCCCTGTATGCCTATCTCACAATACTTAGGTAGTAGCTGCTAGGGTTTCTCTTTAGATTGTATAATCCATCTTTTTTTGTTCCTTAAACTTTATGTTTAACTTGTCAGTCCATTCAATTATACTTGAATGCTTTCAATTTTCTCTTAAGATTGCTTTGAGTATCATTTAAAGCCCGTTGACTTCTACTAGAAATAAAATGGCAATTTTCTATCTTTCCAATCTTACACATTTTGTTGCCTAGTCACTGTTATTAGAAACTACTAACATTTTTTTTTAATTTTTACTGGTTTTTAAAATGAACATAGACAAACAAAACATAAAAACATCAAGCCATCTTCCCCATATATACATATAGTGTGCCAGTTGGCTTACAAATTGTTTTGTGCTTCCATTTCATAGTCTTCAATTACAATTACATTGTACATATTCTCATATTTTCAATCAAGTATTAAAAAATAATCATATTTAACTTAAATTGGTTCATGACAGTTTATATTAGCATCTCAAATCTATCCTACAATCATTTTGTAGATATAATAAGAAAAGAATACCTCTTTATATATTTATTATTTTCTAAGAAACTACATATTTCATTACCATGTTTTATTGTCTAACCATTGATAGAATAGATCCCCAATTTTATAAAATTGTTTATCATCTTGTTCTCTGATTTCAAATGTCAGTCTACTCATTTCAGCACATTCCAATATTTTCTTAATGATTTCCTCTGATGGTGATGGTATTTTCTCATTTTTCCAATTTTTAGCAAATACAATCCTAGCCACTGTTAATACATTTACAATCAGGTATTTCAATTCTTAACTATATATTTCAGGTAAAATTCCCAATAAAAATATCTCTGGTTTCAAATCTATATGCTTTTTTGTCATTTTTTCCAACCACGTGTGGATTTTAGACCAATATTTTTTAGCATCCGCACAAGTCCACCACATATGGTAATATGAGCCAGGTATCTGATGACATTTCCAACATTTTTCAGATTTGTTCTTGAACATTCTTGCTATTCTTGGGGGTGGGGGGAATGCCACCTGTAAAACATCTTATACAAATTTTCTTTATATGCTGTTGACATTATCATTTTATAATTTTGAGACCACAATTTTTGCCATTTCTCTGGATCAATCCCATATCCAAAATTCTTCCCCCAAGCAATCATTGTTTCTTTAACTTGTTCTTCTTCTAGTTTAATTTCTAATAAATATCCATACAATTTTTTAATCACCTTTTCATCAGTACCTGTCAAAATCTTATTTAAATCAGTCAGTTTATCATAGAAGCCTTCTGTTTTAGAATCTTTATCATACCTTGAATGTATTTGCGCATATGAAAACCAATTCATCTTTATACCTTGTTCCTCTAATTTTTCTATAGATTTAAGTTCACCCTTTTCATTCAATATTTGACCATATCTAACTGTTTGTTCCTTTTTATATATTATAGGATAAGAAAATGCTTCAATAGTCGATAGCCAGAATGGAATTTTCAAATAACATTGTCTTTTAGTCTTCTCCCAGTTTAACCACAGAGACTCCTGTATATAATGTCTTCTAAAATACCCCAGAAACTACTAACAATTTTTGAGACAAAGTAAGCCATATGAAAATATTCTATTTTGATTTCTGTTCATTTAAAATGCATTCCTGGTACATTTATTTAACCATTAAATGCCACAGAAGCTCAGTAACTAATCATGGGAATAAGTGTTATCTTTCATTGGATTCAATGGACTTTATTTTTGAGTAAATCTGAAATCGGGATCAGCCTGAGCAGCAGATTAGCAACTGGATATTAATATCTGAAAATAGAAATTCATTTTAGGGCAGTCCTGTCTGACTTTTTCTGTCAGTTTCTTTTACAGCATTTATTCCTGGTGGTAGGAGTAATATCAGGAATAATTAAACTGCTGTTGAATAATAAACAGACAGATGAGTCCCATTCCACTTCTAGAAGGAACGTTTATAGAAACGCCAATCAAACTTGTTTTTTGAGGTGCACTATGGATTTTTTATAGCTCCACAGATGATGTTGAAATTAATTTCTCATAATCTATCAGTCAAGTGAGGGAAATATATTTGCCTTGACTTCTTTTGCAAGTGTTTAAGGAACCACTTCATTTGATCTACTGGTAAAAAGTACAGTTTAAAAAAGCTGAGCACAATTTAACATAAGATGAAACCTGCCAGTTTAACATCTATGGAGATTCTCAGTCATCCAGGTCATGGTTGTCCCAAAGGTGCTTTTTCTCAAGAGGCATCTGGACTTTCTGGTTTTTCTTTGAAGACGTTTCGCTTCTCATCCAAGAAGCTTCTTCAGCTCTGACTGGATGAGAAGCGAAACGTCTTCAAAGAAAAACCAGACAGTCCAGTTGCCTCTTGAGAAAAAGCACCTTTGGGACTGCCAGTTTAACAAACCGCCATCCTATATAAAGTAACATGTATTTACAAAATCGGTCTGGTCTGAAGTAGAAAAAGAAGCAAAAACTTCTTAAATAAGGCACATCTGACAAATTATACCCCAAAATGTCACCAGATTTCATGTTCACATTAAAAAGAACTTCCTGCAGCAGGGGGGTGGGGGGGCAAGGAAAAAGTTAAGCGGGTAATAATTCTTCCTAATCACCTTTAAACTTTTACGGGGGCAAAAAAAAAAAAATAACAAAAATATATGTGCTGCTTTTGCTGCTGCCTTTTAAACCCAGGCGCCGGATTTGTCAAGCCTTTTTCTTCGCTCCTGGTTTTGACAGATGTAAAAAAAAAAAAAAAAAACCACCTCGGCGACTTTCGCAAGCAAGCAGGAGCCTAACTTTTTCTTATTGGCGGATCGATGCGAAGCGATTTAAATATTAAATGAGACCTTTTAAGGCAAGATCGTCGGTGACATTAGTGGAAGGAAGGTGTCCGCGAGAGCGGGGCGGAGAGGGGGGGGGCGGGAGATGAGTTGCATAGATGAGGTTAGTTTCCTGCTTGTTTCCTATTCAGCCTCCGTTCCTGTGCTTGACGTGAAAACTTTTAAGGTGGGAGGGAGGCGTCTTGTCTTAAGGTAGCCCTGAAAAAAGGCATCAAGACTAACGCGCGCCACCAAGGGCGTGGGTTCAATGTGTGTGTCAAGAGTAGGGTGGTTTGTTTTGGGTGTGTGTGTGTGTGTGGAGGGGGGTGGGGGAGAAGCGACGTCTTCGTAAAAACGAAACCGTCGGACGTTGAGGAGGGCCGATCGCCGCCCGGGCTTCCTGGCTGCGGGGCGGGGAGGGAGGCTGGCTGGCTGGCTGGCTGGGAGAGGAAGCCCGAGGTGGTTCCTCTTGTCCCTTTAAGACCCTGCTCGCCTGCGAAAGGAGAGGAAAGAGGCGGGCGCAAGCAGTGATGCGCCCGGACTTTGCGAGACGCCTAAAATAAACAACTTCCTTTCGCCGTGGAGTTTCGCGACTTCGGGGCTGCCTGCGCGAAAGTGCGATGTGGGCGAGGGCGAAGAGGGACGCTTGAGCCCGGGCTGTTGGCTCCCCCGGATGGCCGTCTGGGGGACGTGTCCGCCTTGCATTTGGACGGCGGGCTCCCGAGAAGCACTTTGACCGGGACCGGGGTGGGGGCGCCGAGTCAGGATCTCCGATGCCTCCGGCCGCCTTAGCGTGGATCGCCTTGCCTCCTTGTCTTTAAGCGCGCCGCGGCGGGCGGGCGGGGAGAAAAAAATGCTGGTGCCCTTCCCGAGCTGAGAGAGAGAGAGAGCCAACGCGGGGGCCCGACAACAGCTCCGATCCGGCTTGTCGGGGAGATTGATGGGAAACAAAGGCGATGCGAGGCCTCGCGTTGTTCTCCCCGGCGCGGTGCCTGTAAGCGGCAGCCCCGATTCCGAGCTCCGGCGAGCGGGCGATTCTTTGGGAACTTCCTTAAGCGGCTGCGCCACCTTAAAAGAAGCCTGATGACTTTTCTCGTTACATTGTAGCAGCGGAAAGAATGTCGGCGCGGGCCGTGGCTGACGTCAGAGGGGAGCAACGCAGAGCGGCGGTGGCGGCGGCGGCCAGCAGGCAGCAGCGGCGGCCCCGGCACGGAGGAAGCAGCGGCGAGAGCGGCCTCGGCCCCGCCACCACCACCACCGCCACCGCCACCACCACCATCCCCGCCAGTGCAACCAGCGCCACCAGCGCAGCAATGGCGACCGTCGGGGAGCGCAGGTCCTTGCCTAGCCCGGAGGCAATGCTGGGGCAGCCCTGGAGCCATTGGGTCGACGCTGCTAAACTTCACGGCAACGATGGTGAGCGAGCGAGGGAGTCCCTTCTTTTCGTGGGGGAGGGGAGGGCAGGGAGGGAGAGGGGAGGGGAGGGCTCTGCCCGGCAGCGACAGGGTTAACACAGCTGGTCGCCAAACGCTCTTCTGCCGGAATGGTCTGATAATCTGCCCCAGAGTAAGAGGTGGGGAGTGGGTGGGTGGGGGGCAGCGAGAGAGAGAGAGAGAGAGAGTTGGACGAGAAGGTCCTGTTTATGTCTCTTACTCCACCTCACACTACCTTGTCTGTATCCTTAGGCTTATACATACATAGGTAGGTCACTCAGGTAAATCTTGCCCAGAAAGGTGGCAGTACCTAGCTGACCTTGGGTGATTATAAAACAAAAGCACAAAAAACAACACCAACCCATGTGCTTTGACTGATCAGGGATGAGAGACCACCAGGAAATTCCAGAGCTCGGGGGTAGTTTGGAATTTATTTATTTATTTATTTTGGGGGGGGGAGAAGTCCTGGAAGAAGACAGTGGTAATTCATCTTCACGTTCCTGCCAGGAAAACAGCATGGAGGGGTTTTTTGTATGAAAGCAACAGGAGTTCAGATTCACTGGAGGGAGATTTTATATTTAAATAATAAGGGCATTCTCTGTTCTTGAGGTGTTCACTTAAAGCAAATGATAAAGCTAGATTTCAGGTTAAGTCCCGCAACTCATTTATCATGGCAAGCAAGAGAGCGATTGGCTATTTCTTGGTGTTTTTATTTCTATTATGATGACATCCCATAATGCAAGTTTTTGTTTCCAGAGGATTTTAGAAGTCTACTGTACTCTTCCTTCAAATCACACAAAGTAGAGGACTTTCTTTGCTCTGTGTAGAAATCAGTGTAATGAGACTCCAAGAGTATTTAATATAACATTAGCAGACATGATTTTATTTAGTCATAAGATTTATAGCCCATCACCATTCTGCAGGACTCCCAGTGGTTTCATAGAAATAGACAACCAAAGACATCCACAGTCAGTATTAAAACAGTAAAATCTTGAAGACAAAATATCCAAATAACAGATATTTTCAAGTGCTTCTGATGGCAGTTAAAAATTGGAGCTGAGTTAAACTAAACTCTAATGGGAGGCCATTCCAGGCCCCTGAGTTCCCCCTTCCCCCATATCTCCCGAAAGGGAGAAATCATTAGCTGCTTCTGGGTGAGATAAAATTGGTCAGCCTGATTCTAATTCTAAACACATTCCTGAAGATAATGTAGTATGAAATATGAAGAGCTTTATAGGATACAACCATCCCTTTAAGTTTTGTTATTTTATTTATTTAAATTTGTTGTAGCTGTTCAACACCCGTAGACTCTGGGCTGCATACAAGACTAAAAATATCCATAAAATGGGGGGGAGACATAAAACCACAAACAGACGTCCCAGACTGAAAGAATCTTAAAAGCAATACAAATAAAACAGAGCCCTCCGAAATACAGTGATATTATAACGTATATTATATCCAAATAACAGATATTTTCAAGTCCTTCTGATGGCAGTTAAAAATTGGAGCTGAGTTAAACTAAACTCTAATGGGAGGCCATTCCAGGCCCCTGAGTTTCAACCAAAGCCAGGTTCCAAGGGATTTCCAGAACCCTAGGAGAGAGGACGCTGCCCTTCTTTCTGAGGAAATGCTGCTCCAGAGGTTGGGGATCATGAACGAGAGGGCACATTTCCTTGATCGCACAATATGACAACACTGAATAATAGTTTAATTTAAGGCAACCAAATGCCAGTAGGAAGCCAGGACAGGATCCAAAGCTGTTCGTACTTCTACCGGGAAGTGCCAAATAATACCCATGCTGTTACGTTTAGGAGAAAATAAGACATCCGAGTGGTCTTTAAAGGGAGTCCCAAGCAGAGTGCTTTGTAAGTAATCTAAGTAGATGGTAATGAGACCCTGTGTCACTGTAGCAAGATGTCTTGCTTCAGGTAAGGTCCAGTTGCCACACAAGTCAAAGCTGAGCAAAAACTGTCCCCGTCACAGCCTCCACTGCTGTTCAAGTAGGAGTCCAGGAGGACCCCAAAGTCACAGGTCTTTCCTTTCAGGACTAGTGCTTCCATATCTAGAAGCATCACTGGAGTAGCCAGAGAACCACAATAGACAAATAGACACTCTGTTAGGTAGGGTTCAGTTTTAGCCCCTCCAGATCTTTTTGGCCTTTAGTCACCAAAATAAGACATCAAGAGCAGAGTGTGGCCCAGGATAAGTTTCATCAACATACTGATGCCAGTGGACCACCAGATGATTCTCCCACTTTCATGTTAGATTTGCTATGCTTAACATTATGCTAACTGTGGGTTACTTGGTATCAGCAAGCTCAGTCCTTTGGGTTTACACTGTTCTCCTGTTTTTACTTTAGTTAACTGCAGTTTGCCACATTCAATGAAGCAACAAACTGTAAACAACACCCAAGTTAAATTTAAAATAAATCAAAGTGATTTCTAGGTAAGCTTATTAATGTTAACTAATAGTTCCTGCTTCAGAAGTGCAACTAAAAGTGGAAGCAAAAGTGTCCTAGCTATTCCTTAGCTACAAGGAAGAAGAAGATGAGACAAGATAATGTAAATATGGCAGGAAGGTTAATGTGATCCTGTAAATCATTATTATGATAGAAATGATATTCTGGATATGTTTCATGATGTACTTGTGTGTAAAAGTTAAAGTATGGAAAGTATTAATACATCCAAATACTGAATGAGCTATTTTTTCAGACTTAGAAAGTATCAGATCACCAGGAATAAAGTTGTGATGTAATACATAATGTCTGTTGCACGCATCTTTAAGCAGCCAAAATAAGAGACAAAATTATAATAATAATTTAAAAATACGCTACATAAAACTGTTATGTAATTTCTAATAGCTTACACAAAATATACTACCAGGAAGATATATAAGGCAGTTTGCCATACAACAAAAATGCAACTCCAACCTGCAAAACTTTATTTGGAAGAGAATTGAGAGTAGAAACTAAAACTTTTCCTCTCAAGCCTGCATCAAACATGCAACATTTCAAATTGCCCTTATTGTCATTGTCATTGTCTGGCACCAAAGAGGTATGTCCACTTCTGGAGCTTGTGAAATCAAAGCCTCTTGCTAGGTTCAAAGTATTGCTAAAATATATATTATATTTAGGAAACTTTTCTTTATGCCTCACACATCCCATGAAGGCATTACCTGGCATGCCAATACTACAATTGCTCTGCAAACCTATTGGTAAGACAATAGCTGACAATAATATGCCAGCATGTGGGACAACTGATCAAATGCCTATTTTCCATTGAACTGGTGAAGGGTTGAACTTTCAGGAGCCCTACAGAGTTGGTCTTTCCATCTTTAGCTTTTTTCACCCTGCAGATTCTAACATTTTATCGCATTGGTAGGTTTTTGAAATAAGCATACATTGATCTTGGCTTCAACGAACGGTAGATTTAGTTTAACCCTGAGAAGTTGGAGAATGCACCTTATAAACTTGTCTCCCCTCAAATTTATGTTGCTTATGGGATTTGAGCATGAAGTTTGTGATATAATGTTTGACAGTAGGAATTCTAACTGTCCTTTTCAGAATAAAAACAGTGGAGCTATGAGGTGAATCTGCCACTTGTTAAATAAATGGAGGGTATTGATTTGATTTCATGGTTGTATTAAAGTCCAGGGTCAGGTTTTGAAAGATAGCATCTTTCCAGATGATGATGATTGCCTACTAACATTTTTAGGCCATTTATGGCCATTCACCCCGTCAGGGTATAGATAAAAGGAGCATATAAACACTAGATCAGTTTTAAAATACTTGAATCAACATGTTTGAATCTAGCAATGAAATGGCTAGGGATGTCACTCTAATTCATATTCAGAGGAAAGCATTTCAAAATTAAGGAGCCACTGCAGAGAAGTCTCTTTGTTCCAAAGCAAAGTTGTATGCAGAAAGTTAATTTTTAATTCTTATAAAATTATTTTTGTAACAGATTTTTTTTTTAGTATTTGACTTCTAAACCATATGAAATCCTTTATGTTATCTATGTTTGTTATAATACTTACTTTTAAAGAGGGAAGGAAAATATATATTACATGCTTTTTGTATCTTAAGAATTTTTTCCTATCAGGTGAATTTAAACCGTTTTATGTAAGGTGGGGAGACAGACATAAGACAAATTCATTTTATATCACTGTTGCACTGAATGTTTTGGATTTAATCAGAATATAATTTGCCATGTAGCTGACACTCTAAAACTAACTACAAACTAACATTTTTCTTTTGTTTGTTATATCCTCACAGGAGCAGCTTTAGAAGAAAATTTTAAAGAGTATGGTAAAAACCGAGAAGCGATGCGACTTTGTAGGGAAGGTGAGTTTGATGTAGACAGATTTCCTATTTCATACAACAATCAGTGAAACATACACATATGTACAACCTTTATGTGGGCCTGAATTTGCAACCCTACATTATTACAAATTTGCACTTCCAGAGATTATTGGAACCTTGTATTTGTCTGAAATAACTAACATATGTTATTTCAGACAAATAACATACATTTACATTTTTCAAAATTTCTAAACATTAACATTATTATTTTATGAGTTATTTAATGTAATTTTGTATTACATTAAATATATAATGTAACAACAAAAGCTAATAAAATTGATAGAACTAAGTGGTAATAGGTTTTGACTTTTATATGCTAACTTGGGAGTTTTCATTGGTTTGCTTTTCTTATAATAGATTTGGCTCTATGTAATTCTTAAAAGGTCATGCCGAATGCTGAAGCTGCTTTTCATGGGACAGTTGGTTGTTTGCCTAGCTACGTGGTATGCAAGGAACAGATCAAAAAGTAGCGCAAGAAAAATCCTGCATTTTTGATGAAATATTTTTTCCCAGGATCTAATTCGAATGTGTTCACTATAAAAATTGACAAGCAGAACACCACTGCAACAGCTGTCTAATAGCATAGCCATCTCTGGGAAGTATTTAGAAGCATAGTTTACATGTTTAATAGATATTGACAGCATTGCTTTCCCGGAACTCGTTTAGTTCATCTTTAAGCAACTTAAATTGACAATCATTACCTCACATTTCAGTTACGGGTTCCACCTCTAATTTTGGTATATGTACAAATGTTAGATGAATCAGTGCACTAAGAATAAGGTTTAGATTTATTCTTAATGCACTGATTCATCTTAATTCATAAAAAGTTAAGACTGGGGAAAAAAATCTATCAACTTCTGTAAGTCTCTTGTCATTTTCCATTTATCTTTTTCAGCTTTAAAAAGCTCCTTGTGTTGCAGTCATTTACTCCATCCTCCTGATCATATTAGTTGCCTTTTTTTACACATTTTTGGGCTCTCTATTATTCCTTTTTATATATAAAAATCAAAATGATCAATAGGCTCCAAGTGTTGTCATAATGTAGCCTTATATAAGGGGATTATGATGTGCTGCTGGTTTCTGAGTCATGTAATTTTTGCAATATTTGTGAAGTTTTCATTAATCTGTAAACTGTTTTCATGAAGAGCTATTTATTCATTTTTATTTTGGCCTTTATCTCTGTATTTGCATTATATCCCACTTTGGTTTAGGAGCTTAAGATAAACGTAGCACTCTTCTTCATTTTTCCCACGCAAACAATCCTCTGAGGTAAATTGGGCTGACCGTGACTGGCTGAAGGTCCCAGAGAGTTTCAGTGGTTAAAGGTAGACTTAAATCTGGAACTCTCCAGTGCCCCTCATTTTCACCATTATATAGTCTTCTACTTGTTGATGTTTTTTGGACTGGTTGTACATTGGGAGATACTTTCTGGCCAGGTTTAATAAGTAGAATTGAGTGACACTGCACTAGCTAAGTTATTTTCATTTCTTTTACAATCTCATCTCGTTTACATCAAAAAATGTTCTTGCAATGCTTTTGAATGGATCTTTTTCAGGATCGGTACTTCTTGAATCTTACATCCTTTCTACCATGTGCATGCCAGTGTAGCTTTTATGCAGCCGTACAAAGTTTTTTTTTCGCAGGGAATGTTTATTTTTTTAAAAATACATTTATGATTCCAAGAAATTGTGAAATGATTAAAGGATATCTAGCAGCCCCATAAATTTAT